>NC_057886.1:10562553-10863930 GCF_019740435.1 Gambusia affinis | reverse complement strand
GATTTTAAATAATTGTTAAAATCAAACAAAGGCTTTAACCAGTTACATTTTCAAAAATCTTATATTGTTTCCACATGAGTCAGCGTTACGGGAGTTTTCTGTGATGATCAGACGCTAACCCAGAGCATCTGTGGAAACATTATGAGATTTTTGTGTAAATACTGTAAACTCTGGTACTTTTACTCAGAGTTATCAAACCACCAGCATCATACCAAGTCTCCATGTTGTGTATCGTAACCCCTGTCCTCTCTGAGGCCGCAGTAAAACACTGCTTCACACTATTTAGTACGGAAGGTGTGACAGTCTAAACCTGTGCCAACAGTGTATGCGCCGTCTCTCACGTCCTCCTGGCTGAGCTCCTCTAACCTTGTAACCGATCTGTCTGAAGATGGAAAAACTGCGCTCGAATGTGTGGCATGGTAGAAATCTGAATAAAAGCAGCAATGCAGCCAAGCCTCTAACTCAGAATGCTGCCAGCCACGTCAGGGGGGTCTGAGCGAGGGACTCGGTAACATAAACCCATTAATGACTCGGCCAGGATGAAAACGGAGTCAGAGTCTGGTCTAGCAACGGCAATAAGAGGCTGAATCAGTTTTTTACCTCTACACAGGTCTCAATATCCTGGTACTGATTCATGATGGGCAGGATGGTCTCCATGCTGCTGTGCTCCACCAGGTCCGACTTGTTCCCCACGAGAATCAGTGGTACCCTGAAATACAGCCAGTTATTATTACAGAAATAATAAAGCTGGTCAACATAAAACCAATCAGCATCACCAACATTTTTTTAATCAAAGATTTTTGTCTGTAAAGACAAAAATCTTTGCTAGTATCACTTTAATAAAGAGTGGCTTTTTTTAAATCTAAATATTTCTCATAAACCACAAAAAAATCAACACTTTGAAATGATTTCTGTAACTAAATTAACTGAAAAAGTATTTGAAGGATTAACTATGAAAGAACGATTGTTACTGTAGCGTTTCCTCACCTGCTGTCTTTATCTGTGCGGTCGTTTATAAGAGGAATCCAGTGGCTCGTCACCTTTAGGAGGAAGATACAGAATTACATTCTGCAAATGATCCGATCCGATTTACTGCAGTCCCAGAGGCAAGTTACCAAAGTTTTGAAACCTTTTCGGCTAATATTGAGATCTCGGTACAAAACCTGACTTTTTTTTTTATATTTCTACATTCATCAGGGTTCAAGTGTAGAAGCTGCAAACTGGGAAAGTAAATAACACAGAAAAATCTTTTTTAATGTCCAGATCTGTAAAGTATTAAGATCAGAATCAAAATTAGTTTTTCCAGACGGAGCAGGAAGTATGCCTTGATCAGGTCTGATATTTAGGGTATTAAATTCAGTTTATAAACACATTGTAGTTGTAACTGTGCTTATTGTGGAGGGAAATTATTTTCACCTTTTCGATGGACTTCTTGTTGTTAACTGAATAAACTATGCAGATCACGTTTGCCTGCAAAGAGAAACAGAAACACCAGCTTGAGACGCATGAGATAAACTAACGACAGTGAGAATGAAATCAGACCTACTTTGGATATTTCTTGATACAGCTGCTCATCAGTCTGCTCTGCTTCTAAACATGATTTAAAAAAAAAATTAATCAATGACATTTGTTTCCATACCTCCTGAATTTTAATAGTTTTCTGTTGGATGCTTTATTTGGAGAAAATCTTATAACGGTGACACATAAATAGGTAACTTATTGATTAAAGCTTGAGCCTTTATAATAAGTAACAAATTCTGGCCTGGTAGACGTGTATTAAAATAAATTTAAAGTATGAACAAGAACAGAAAGGCTAAAGTGGTTTAAAACTGATAGGTTTGTTAATTGTGACATTTCTACAGGTTTTCTGAGAGGACATGTGTGTGTGTGTGTGTGTGTGTGTGTGTGTGTGTAGAGACAGAGTTACCAGAGTAATCCACGATGTGTGTGGGAACCCTCTCTGGGGTCACATCAGCTGGGATGGTGATCTCTTCAGCTCTGAGAGGAACCTGACAGACAGACCACCGTTACAATCCAGGCTGACGTCATTTTTTCACTTCAACAAGTGTATAAAGCACAAATATATGTGTAATAAACAGTCAGTTAAAATCTGACATGTTACACGCCATTCGTTGATACGTACCTCATCAGGAAACTCCTCACTAACCAGAGACATGATCAGTGACGTCTTCCCCACCTTGGCTGCAGGATAAAAGAAAAACAATAAAACTATTAAGAGCACTCTGACATTTATACTGGCATGATTAGATGATGGGTGCAGCAACAAGAAATACAGTTTTACTACATTAAGAGAAATACTGTCTGCATCATTAAATATTGAAAAGAGTTGCAGGTCTTCTCAAACGATTGCTTTAAAAAGCTTCATTACTCTGCGCTCAACAAAAAGTTCCCAAAACATTAAAGTCTGACATGTAAATCTGGAGAAACATCAAGGATAAGAAGATCATTGAGTAAATACGACTGGCTGTAATATTAATATTTCAAATAACTCCTTAAACTGAAAGAAATTTTAGCTTGTTTTTTAAATCCCAAGCATTCAGGCTCTTTGCGACAGTAAAATATTTAGTTATATTTGTTGTTTTATGAAACAGAAAACATTTAAGAGGGTATTTTTCTTTGACAAAACAGCATTTTCAATAAAATAATATTGAACATTGAAAACAATTAATTTTATATTTTTCCATAAACAATAGAGATTAATCATCCTCCCGGCTCTTTCTATAAAAGAGGTCCGAAAACATTAACTCTTTTCAGGTATATATTGGTTTGTTTATCACAGTCAGGTCTACATTGCAACATTCACAAATCATATTGACTTTTCCCCAAAATATTCTGCAGCCCTAAAATTAGTTAGAATTTCAACACATGCATAACATATATATGCATACATAGAAATACATATCAATTAAAATATTTTAAAAAAATATTTCCCAATGATATTAATGAGGAAAATAATTATTTAGAATCTATGCAAATGTTTGTTGTAAAAATTGAGTTTTTGGAGAAAATAAAGTTGTTGTTTTTTTATCTCATCCATTTTTAACAATTATCAATGCTAAAACTAAGAAAATATACAAAACCACATTCACCTACAAAAAAATATTTGTAATCCAGTTAAATCAACAAAGCAAGTGAAAAGTTGCAAAAAGCTTTTTAAAAAATGGATCTGTATGATTATATTTTACGACTATCTGCCTCTCAGACAGCTGAGCAACTCCACTTCTGTTGTCACGTAGCGTTTGGCCGCTCTGCTCTCAATAACAGTCCTACTCGCCAAAGGGAGCGATGAAATATAAATAGTTTTGACAACGTTTCAGGAGCACAAACAAACCAGGAGAAGGAAAGGTTAGCAGGACGTGATTCAATACCTGCAAAGTTTGGGGAGGAAGAGCTGGGATTCTGAATAAACTGTTATTTATCCAGAATAACTTGAGCCAATTAGAGCACAGTTTGGCAAAGTAAAGGAAATGTGAATGATATTTTTGTAAACTGAATATATACATAAGTAATCCATGTTAAACATGTTAATATCTTCAAGTAATGGGTTTCAGTTAAAGCCTAACAAGTAATATGAAAACTACATTTTTAGTAAATGTATTTTACTAATGGCATTTTTGATAATCGAAAAAAATTTAAACAAATGTGCAGCTAATTTATGTGCCAATCAGATATTATTTATTTCCAAGAAGTAAACAAAATAATAAAATTGCGTTTAAAATAGAAATCTGATCATTTCCCCTTTAACAGCTCGGCTCTGTGGTCGTCTGGTCAAACACTGAATAATGTTGAGATTTATTTTTACATCCCTCAAATGCACCAAACAAGCAACTTCCATCATACTGGTCTACAGTAGCATTAACCAACAGCATCTACTTTTATCCACTTATTTCAGTTCAACAAAAATTAGGTAAAAGTTGGAACTATACATTCTGATGCACAAATAGGTTCAATCTATTTTTGATCTAAATCGGCTGTAATCAGCAGGTCAGACCTCAAAGGAAACCCTAATTCAGAATCAGGAAGAAAATATTTAATTGGTGCATCTTTGTAACGAAAATATCCCCAGAACTGTATTCATTGTGCATTTTGCTGAGCATTTACTATGACAGAGCTGTAGCTGAAGATGAGCTATAGATTCTTAAAACAACCAAAATAGTCTTTCCTAATATTTTCAAGCATCCATAAACCAAAAAGAAACTGATTTGATACGTGGCTTTAATAGCACGAAACTCTACATTTCTAAATTAAACATTTTTAAACTCTATGTTTAATAGAACTACAACAAGACGAATGCCTTTTTGCTTCAAGGCAGAACATTTTCTGTGGCTGTTTTTAGTGGTGACATTAACATAGTACCGTATTATGAATGAATAAAATGACAGCTTGAAGTTAAATAACATTTATTTTAACCATTAAAAAAGTTGAAAATTCAGGATTTGCATGGTGGATGCTATGTTTAAAATGGAAATTGGGGCTTTTTTTTTTTACTGATTTCTTTTTTAATTATGGGACACAAACCATCCCATAATTTTGCTCTTTGAAGTGCTTTTCAGCTAATCTTAATTTTTAAGACACAAGTGCTTCTTCAAATAGAATTATTGTTACATTAGAAAATGTTGCCAACATGTTTTGACTAAAAGGTAGACAAACAAAATGGTTTAAATATTTGTGTTTATTTGTATAGGCCTCAAAAGAGTCAGAAATCTGGGTAAAATGGTGAAAATGAGTAAAAATTTAACTAATTAAAGATATATGGTGACTATAGAGGAGTCCGTTTCTAAATATACAATAATCAGTAAACAATTAAAAGGCTAGTAACCTCACCTAAAATGGAAAAATAGGCAATGATCCCTTCATACATCATAAACTCGTATGTTATTAAAAGAATCCATGCTAACCGGTTGGATTTCAGAACCTCTCTCAGTTAGCAGTAACCTCTAGCTCATTTTATCAGTCTGCCATATTTACCGACTACATCCCTATACTTACGCTCCCCAACAAGGAGTATCCTCACGTCCTTCCTCATGATTCAGCTCGCTTCCCTCAGCAAAAATGACTCCTTAATGTTTCATTGAGTCTTCAGAGCCTTCTTCCTTCTTCTCCTGCCTCCTCCTCCTCCAGCCTCAGCGGTTTCCTAACGTCGGGCCCTCCCGCTGTCAAACACCCGCCGCCTTTGTAGGACAAAACGGACGGCCACTTCCCAAAGCTCTTCTGCGGTTCCACCACGGTTTGCGTCAAATCGCAGGTTAACAGCTGAGCGAAAATACGATTTAAAAACGTTTCTGTGTCTTGCTTGTGTGTATTTTCATCTTAATCGCGCTCATTTCGGGGCCAGTGGATCAGTTCGCAGTGGACGTTTCAGGAGCATGCCCGACCTCCAACACCGGGCTGCTACAGTGAGCCATGTGGGACAAAACTCCCAAATATAACAAGCGGTTATGCTGCCCTCTGGCGTCAAAGTATGGAAATTCACGCGGATTACTTCAACAATATCCAGCGAACAGTTTCAATTTAGAACGGCTACTTCCAGCGACGGTTCTGGAATTAAATGTCCCCTCGTCAAGCTCCTCTCAAAGGCGAATCGAGAATATATGAGGCCATAATCTCATATATTCATGTAGAAATATTTGTTACGTATTTCTACAGTGGTAGTAAAGCACTTACCACAGGGGGGCGCCTAAACACAGTAAACAAGCTGCAGAAAACTGGCTCTGCGTCAAATGATAGCCATAGAGCATGTATCAAAAAATATAATTTATACAAGAGGGTTTAAAAAAGAGAAACGTATTTATAAAGACAAATATATACAATATTTTTTTCCACAAATCATCTTTTTTTCAATACACATTTTTAACAGCAGTCAAGACACACCTTATATATAAAAAAGTCATTTATTTTTCTGAGCATAATTGTCAATAAGTAAATTTTCAACGCATTTAATTTAATGTTATTAGCCCAATAAAAAATAAATATTTGTGGAATTCTTTTTCAAATGATCAGAATTTAAGAAATGTCGAGTTAGCATGGTGATATGGAGCAACAGTGCCACAGTACCAATATAATACCAGATTGTATTGATGTGGCTTTTTAAAAACCTGATTGAGCATCATGCTAGTGTGAGCTTATAACAGGAAGTTATTATTAAGTGTCTTGTCTGATTCAGTGCAGTGACAGAAGTTCAGCTATTTAGGTCTTGGATGCAGTCCTCTCATGATCATCTCTGCTGTTGCAATTCTTCTTGGTTCATCTCTTATGCCTTATATGGGCTTGAGCTGGAAAAGCAAAGGTCAAAACTTTAGAAACTGGCAAAATAATTTTTTTCTGAAAAGTAATGTCCATGACATTTTGTGGACAAAATACACATTTATAACTCTTCTGTAGAGTGAAATTATTCATAGTTACATAGAGGAATATTCATATACATTGAAATAGGATCTAAATTCTAATTCTAAATTGTCTAAATTTATTTAGACAATTGGGCTTTGTTTGTTTTCTTAAACTGAATTAGCAACCAATGAAACCAGCAATTCGGGTGGAATGTATTGCAATCTAGCTGACACAATAAATTACAGAACTGAGAATTATTGGTGCCAGACAAGATCAGTCTTCCTTTTATTATTGACTGTTTCTCTACTGAGCAAACTGATTATACAGGAAAACATGTCTCTTTAACAGTTTTATTTTCCTAACTCACAGTTTGTCTAAACCAGTGCGAACGCCTTTTAACCTCAGCGTTTTAAACTACTGATGAAAGCATGGGAGCCTGACCTCAGATCCATAGGGTGTGGGTTGTGAAAAGGAAATTAGTCAGGGCTCAAAATGGCGCAACACAAAATGTGCAACCAACAGTTACCACAGATCAATTAAAAACTATTGCGGAAATTATAAAGGAAACCCTAAAAGTCCAGTTATTTTACAACCATTACAGCACTGTAACAAATTGCTGTATAAAAACGGCCAAAACTGAACAGTATCATACTGTTTCTATTGAAAACGGTACTGCACCGTGAAAAACAATGCATTCTGGGCAATTATTACTGTTTTTAATAAAATACTGTAATATACTGTGAGTAGCATTGCATTTTGGGAATGATGTTAGATTCAACGGCAAGGAGACTCTCTTTAAACAGAATGCTACTGTATTTCACAAGAAGACACGTTGTTGTGACATGTGGAAGCAACCTCTAGAATTTTCTTTACAAGGACTATCCATTTGAATCCTGCATTTTATGAGCCAATCCGGTAAGTTGGAGCATAATTTATTTGTTAGATGATGTTGTCATACAGTTGTCATTTTTAAGCAGACTGTACTGCTTAAAGTTACTAAGTTAACTTAGTAGCTAACTAAGTTAGCTTAGTTAATCTGTCATGCTGTAATAAGGAAGCTAGCATAACATTATTTGATATATCTCGTAGATAAGAAGGTAATTAATTAAAGTAATCCGTTTCCATTGTTACTTAGTTATTTGCCTGTAGAAACTTCTTTTCTTTTCTTTTTTTTTTTAAGATTTAGTTCATACGTTCTTGGGTTGTCAGTAGAAATGTTAAAAAAGATGACCTAACTGGAGAATGAATAAAGATGGCCATAACTTTGCAAAGAAAAACAAAACTCATTGTGGTTTAAGATTTTCACGATAATACAATACAATAACATGCAGATGACACAAGGTTTTGATTTATTTGTATTGCATGAAACACAATATCTTTAAATTAATGTTGTTTTAGAAATAATGGTAAAGGTCATTTGTAGAAGTCACAATACTTGTTATAATTTTTTTTATTTTATTTTTCAGGTGGAAAAGACAATGTGACTGCTGGGCACTGGATGATCAGTCTTGAGAGCCATATTGTATGTGAGGGCATTCAACCAACCTTTGTGACAGGGCTTGCTGCACTGTTTTCAATGTACTACACCTACAATATCAAGAAGAGGCTGCATGTACACTTGAATTCATCCAGAGGTAAGGTTTGTGTCCGCCTGTCCGTCCCCCCCTTTTCCCACCTAATACACCTTAAACCCTAACTCCTTAAGCATCATATGCTAATCTGAAATTACTGCATTTTCAGGCCCTTTCTTGATATCAACCCTGAAAGAGGGACCAAGGCCAGCTGTGGCAAGATCGTCTCCAAGAGGACAGGAAATACTGTTCAAAAGAAGTTGGTCACTGTCAACCCCTGTGTTTCAACTCAGCTAAAAAACCTCATGGACTTCGAGTGGAATTTCATATAGGTTAGTGAGAACTTTCTAACCAGGCTATAAGTATTGTTGCCCCTCTGCGCAAAAACAAACAAACAAACAAACAAAAAACTATACAGGCATGAAGGCAACTTATCCCTGAACAGGAGTGTTCTTGAGAGATTTTTTTTGGTTTAAAGGTCAGCATAATCTTAGACATCTCTTTTAATTTATAGCATAAATTTTGTTAAGGGTCCCACATTCTGTTCTTCAGATATAATTTGTAATTTTGACTGTACAGGCACAATGTTTAACTTATCTTGGCAGTGTGTTGTCAAATATTGTTTCATTGTTTTATCATTTGAAGTGGGAGCTCTGATTTTGCCCTAAAGGAAATTCAAGTCTAAATGTTTCATTTAAATTTTTATCAAACTAAAATTTGCGATTTTTTTCCTATGCTTTAGATTGAAAGTTACATGTTTCATTTGTTTTATGTTGCATCATATTGTTCCTCACTTCTACTAAAAGTAGTATTTTGTATTGAAAAAGTAGTGTGCTGAGTTGTACAATGTATTATTTCATAATTTCTTTCATACTTATTTTATTTCAGACTAATCAAAAGGCCACAATTCATGCTTTATTCAAAAACTCTTTAAATCAGTTAATAAGAAATTTATTTTACAAAATAGATGGGGATTTTCTTACTGTTTTTCCAGAATACGTCTTACTTTGGACAGTTTACCCTCAACATACTTGTAGAAAAAGTTTAGGTTTAAGGCACACATACGTTGTTGTTTCAAAACCTTCTTCTTTATTATGTGGCCCACTAAAGACTGTGTATGAGTTAATGTTTGAGTTGGTGCTTTTTTTTTCCCAAATAAATGTTGGTTGACATGATGGAACTTACATTTTCTAAGTGTTTTTTTTTAATGTTTCTATTTTGTATTGGAAATTTACAGTAGTAAGCTGTATGTGAATTCAACAGTATGATACCATAGAAAAACTGTAATATACTGGCAACACAGCTGCCAGTAATCTACTGTAAATCTGATAAAAACAGCAATGTGCTGTAATCAAAAGATTTCTTTTGTGACAGTAATATACTGTAAAGTTGATTACAGTAAGGGTACTGTATTTTTACAGTATAATGCTGGCAACCCTGCTGCCAGCATTATACTGTAAAAATACAGGGCAATTTGTTACAGTGAGCTTTCAGCCTGTTCATGATCAAACCTGTGACAAAGCATCACCTTTCAAATCTTTTCATTTTAAAAGATGCATTTGCTTTAATTTTCTCTAACTCATACTAGATCAAAATCACACCAGCAGTTGTCAAATTCTGCTTAGAAAAAGATTAAAGAATATTTTCGAGAACAGTTTTTCTGTTCTAATTTTGCGTCTCTTCTTCTGATCCAGTCAGCATCATTAACTCTGGGACAATCTGCTCTGTGCTTCGCAGACACATTCCTGGCCTCCTTCTCTTACCAGAGTAATCTTGTGGTGACATGGGTCTGGACAGCACCTTTCTCAGGACGTTCAGCCACTGTTTCTGCTCCCTCTCCTGCTCGCACATGAACACAAACTGGCGCTCCGGCGTCTGCACCATGATGCCGCACTTCCACTTGTTGCCCCGCGTGTGCTTCGGGACACACTCCTTCACGGAGTAGCCGTTGCTCTCTGTCCCGATGAAAATGACCCCTAACTCCTCTGCGTCCTGTTTTAGCAACAGCAATTTGAAAAGATTTTCAAATTAATCAGAACTTTGATGCCAGACATCTACAGTGCAGTAGGCGGGTATTAGCGTTAGAGGAAGTGTGGTCTGTACCAGTTGGTCTTTGAAGTAGAGCAGCTTCCTGTTTTGAGAGTCCAAAATAAACCAGCGTTTTTTGAAAGACTCCTTCTGCTGTTTAAACATAAATTATGTTTAATCCAAAGAATCCATGAATATGCTCCACTTAGGAGAAATTTTCTTAACAAAGTTACCTATTGTGTAATTATTATGGTGTTAGTGTGACAAGTGTGTGTGTGTCTATGTGTAAAAGAGGAACAGAAACATTCAAATGTACATCTCAGAGCAAATAAAGTCAAAAATAGCTAATGGATGACTGGAAATGAAATGCTCCACTGCTAAAAGAACAAGCTATGCAAAAAACGAGTAATTAACCAAAACACATAACAATGTGATGCTCTTTATGACTTACCAAGGGCCCCGTCTTTTCCATGTACCCCTCTTTTAGATAATTTCTTGTTATCATAGGCACAAGCTGTCACAAAAAGACAATTAAAACTCTTTTACTTGATCGTTTTACTCAAATCAAATACAAGATACTCAGTAAAGCTTGTAAATGCATGGCATTTATTTTGTAAATGTGTGAGAAAGAGCTGTATGCTTGAAAGGAATGATAAAACGTGCCAGACAGGAATGTGAGCAATTCAAGGTGAGTCAGGTCTTACGTCGTCATCGGTCCCAGTCGGATATGCGGTCTTCAGGTATGCATAGCGAGCAGCACGGATGGAGTTGTACCAGGTTACTATTTCCTGAAGCACAAAAGGGAGCCAGAATAACAACGTAAAACTCCAAAACCAGTTTTAAAAAAAAAAACACAAAAGATTTCAGGGGAATGATCATGCCGCTTCACCTCAGAGCTCTCATGATAGACATATAGGTTCCTGGTTTTATTTTCATCCTGGTATGTAATCTGCAGTCCATGAGGATGGCAGATCTTCTGTGGCTGAAAGGTGGCGTTCAGATCCTTGATGGAGATTACAGCTTTGGGGCCTTTTGACTCCTAAATGACAGACATGTTGAAGTATCCCTTACAAAAAAACCCCATCAAAATCACATGTTTTCACATGTGATTTTCATGTGGAAATGTGTGAATCACATGTGATTTTACCACGAAACGTTCCAAAATCACACGTATTCATGTGCTTTCACATGTGATTCACATCATTCACATGTAAAAATTTGTGTGAACCACATGTGAAAGTCACATGTGATTTTCATGGAATTTTTTTGTAAGGGTACTTCAGCAACATAGGAGATAAGGAAAGTAAATTAACATAAATGTGCACACGTTTTTGTATTCAGTGTTTGCCAATATTTTGTAGAGCCATATGTTGCTGCTGTTACATCTGCAATTCTCCATCAGCTTCCCACATGTAGAGACTGACATTTATGCCCATTCCTTTTAGCAAAATAGCTCAAACTCTGTGAAACTGGATGGAGAGTGCCTGTTAATATCAATTTTCAAGTTTTGCAAAAATTCCTAACTGCATTGAGGTCTGGATTTTGACTGCACCATTCTAACAAATGGATCTAAACCAGTTAATTGTAGCTCTGTCTATATGTTTTGGGTAGTAGCGTCACAATTATGCAATACTTTGTGTTGGTCTTTGAAAAGAAACCCTCCGCCCAAGACGAGGAGCGGTGAACATTTAAACTGTTTCAAGGATATCAATGTTTTTGAGACAAGTATTGTTTTGTTCCTTGTGCACCCGAGCAGCTGGAAACTCACATCTTCCTTGTTGTAGTACAACAGGGTGAATTCCCGTTCTGACAGCACAAACTTCCTCTTCTGAAACTGCATGTTATCTTTCCCTTTCTTCCACAAAATTCCTTCATAGAAGCCTGTGAGAAAGAAAAGGTACACAGATTGTTCTCAGGAGTACAAACTAATTATTTTGCCAATGAGTAACTAACCAATACCAGGTCTGTTATCTTTGATATAACTGGTTTTCCTGACACCATTTGGTATGAGGAATCACATTATCAGAACACCTTTTGGTCAGTCAGGATAACAGTAGTAGGCTTCATGTTCTCATTCATGCCCAAAGAAAATCCATTTCTCACCTGTTGTATACGCCAGCGGTGGATACTTAGTTTCCCCGTTGAATTCCATCCTCTGATATTTTGCTCGGATCCACTGATCCCTCAGGACGCTGCAGTTTAAAATGTGGAAACAGTCTCACACATTTTTCTGTAGTAAAACCACAAAAACCTGCGTCTTTCAACTTTGATCTAGCAGCAGGCTTTCATGCACATTTCACTTCTACAGCCTGCAGTTGCACTTCTCTCTATATTCTGTGGTTGCGCCATGTCAGCAGTCTGTTGTCCATCATACACTGCCAAATATTCCACAATCGAGACATCAGAAAAAGAGCCTCACCGAACTGTATGAATACTTACTTGCAGTCATTTTTCATAGGCCGGTAGTAGTAGGGTGGAACGGCTTTCTCATACACAGCTCGGGCATTCGCATTCCCGGTGGATTTCATGAACTTTAAGGTGAAAGTTACAAACATACAATCAGTGTTTCTTTAGAAATATTTGAAAAAAAATGGATCTGTAGAGAGAGGACGCTCATGCCTCAACCAGGTCATCCTCCCAGTTGTCTAGCCGGATGGATTTGACCCGACTGGACAGGTTGCGGTGGATCCCAGAGCAGTTCAGGCATACAAACACACCGATCTTATAGGATGCCCAATCTGGCTCTGGGAGGAGCACAAGAAGATTTTGTTTATGTCAAAACCAGGGCCAGCCCAATTCATAAGCAGATTATGAGGCTGTTTAGGCCGTCCCAAGAAAATCACACGAGATAGGTGGACAAGTGTTACAGTTTTAAACATACAAAAGAAAGTTTTCATAATTTGAGAAAGTAAAAATGAGTTAAATAATTTTTGCTGAGTAACTCTGCTGTGAAAACCTTTCATTCACATTCCAATTTATTAGATTCTAGAGATTGCCTCATTCTAAGGTTGGTCAGCAGAATAAAACTTGCGCCTCCTCCAAGACTCTCAAGTAAATGAGAAATGCTTCAGTGTTTAAGAGGTCAGAGATCTGACCTGAGAATTATGTCACAACCTAAATTGAGCGTGTTCTAGTTCAAAGGTAGATTTCTTGCTGTATTTTGATCTGAATAAATCCAGTAAATCCAATTTACTATGAAGAAGCAGCACAACTTATTTATTTTACCTCTCCAGCCAAACTAATCAACATGTTTTGTTACCACAGCAAACTTAGCAATCACCTTGTTCAAATTAAACTAATTATATGTTTTTAATAACCAGTTTTTTCACATTCTGACATATTTTACATTTTATCTTGGCTTGCAAATTATATGACTCACTATGTGACGTCACTTTCCATATATAATAGTGGAGTATATTCCACAGGCAGTTCATCCTTATCCCTCATCCAAACTCACCAAACTTTTGTGTTTATCTATTGTTTTAAATGAGAAGATAAGAAACTCTTTGACAACAAAGAATAAAAATAGCTCAAATTTCAGTTAACAATTTTGCATTTTAAAGTGAAAATTTAATAACCTGATGTATTTATCACTAATGGTAATTCAAGGACCAAGAACAATAACATTTTACGTTAGTAGATCATAAAAATATTTAATTTCCACAGTATTTACCTGAGTTTGTTCAGCTGTTATAGTAAAAGTGGTTAAAAAGATTAACTCCATTAGAAAAATATCACTGATAGAGTAAACCCAGAATGTATTTTAACCTATTTGTTTCTAGATACAGTAAATTGAGTTAAAACCCAACAATGACTGAGGCGGGATAAAGTATTATTGTACGCACCCGGCGCGCCGCAGTCAGCGCAGTGGCTGTTCTCCGGCTGCTTCACCAGTTCCAGTAAAATCTTTTTGTTTCGCTCGTTTGTCATTTCGGCACCAAGTCCGGATCTGCTCTTTTTCGGCGCTCAGTCCCGCGGTCCGTATTGTTCATGTTGGTCTCATAGTTTAAGACGTGGTGAGAACTGTGCCTGAAACAACATCCACATGAAAGTGGAACTTGCAGACAGACGTTCGTTGACTGTTTCGACACGATCAAAGCGCAAACTCACACGCCTCCCGTGGAGCGCGTCCAGTTGTTGTTCTGTCTGTTGGAAACAATTGGTGGTTTTGTAGCTGGAGGTTGTTCCTTTGTTATAACCCGCCTCTAACACTGTTCTAACGTCAGCCGCATGACAGCCCTATTTGCTTTATGTAATAAGTTGTTAACTTGTCTTTCAATTTGTAATCTTATCCTTGTGCAAACATTTTCATATTTCCCTTGGGAAATTGGGATTTTATGTTATCAACCAAAACAAAGAACTTACGTACCTTATTTTACAGGCATCTGAAACGTGTGGTGTGCATGTTTTTTCTGTCCACTTAACTCCAATACCCATAAATAAAATGTTCTCAAGAAATTCAACTGTCCTGCCCAGGCTGTAGAGAGGTATGTAAATGAGAATCTGTAGAGAAACTTTATGCTCACAAATTCATCATGCAGACTATAACTTTGTGTTTATGAAGAAAAAAAATGGAAGAATTCAAAGGCTGAGATCACTTTCACGGTCTTTGCACATACAGAGACATAATGCAATAGCTTAGTTGGGTTAAGCCTTTATTTGTTCACAACAAAAACCAACTGGAAACTTTTATACATATTCAATGCAGAAAAAAATTACAAAAAAAAAATCAATGATGAATGTGACATTCAAAGCTTCCTGTTAGAAGCTGCTTATTTATAATAAACTGCAGGAAACAAGATTGTAAGTGATAATTTATACACGGCCTTTACAAATATAGAAGCAGGTTGTGTTTTACAGTTGTATTTCTTACAATCATAAAAAAGCTCAACATGTTTAACTGAGTATTTATTAAAAGGTTTCAAAATCCAAAGCACTAATAAAAAAAACCTACTGTACAAAACCCCCAGATTCCAGCTGAATTTCATATAAAGCTTTCAAAGCACCGAAAGATGTAAAATATGAGGTTATTTAGTTGCGTGCTCTAGATTTCAGGGATTTTAAGTATTAAAAGATTTAAATGTTGGTCAAATAAGTGCAAACAATCATTTGTGCACATAAGAGCCACCGATCTGAAAGGAAGCCAACACCAACATGTTGCTGCAGCCATCTACAGCCCAACACCACAATTCATGCTATTTTTACCTTCAGAGAACCAGAGACTGAGGTTCTTAAATCTGTGTGTTTGTGGCACATGAAACAATCTGAGTCAATTAGGGGAAGTCTTCAGCAAGAAACTGTTGTGTGCTTTTCTCGAGACCCAAGTGGATTGCATCAAGATAGTGAAGAAACCTGGAGAGAAGACATGAGACAGATGCAAAAGGTTATTTTCATATAAACAGACTCTTTCTTTTCAACTTTTACACTTATCTACACTTCCTGTCCACACCTACCTTCTCTTAACTTTTCCTTGCTCCTTCAGCTGCTCTGACCTGCAGATGGTGCGGATGGTGGGCAAATAATCCAAAGCAGCTGCTTGTCTGTTGCCAAGAGTGCCAAAGACTTTATCGAACAGATTTTCCATCACTTCTGTTCTCTGCAGCACTAACCTGGAAAACAGGATACCGCTTTTTAGCAACATAAACTTGTGTTTGTTGGGTTTCAGAGAGACCACGATGGTGTAAAGACTTACTGTGGATGGCTGAGTCCATCCTGAGTGAAGCTGTAATCTTCTCGATGCGAAGCCACTGGAAGAGTGAGCTCCTCTGCAGCCTCTTTCCTCAGATCTCCCTCTAGCTGCTGCACTTTATCCCAGGCATCAGCTACTGAGGCCTGACACTTGTGGAAGCTCAGAGCCTCCACAGCAGCCTGGATCTCTACAACACAACTTCCTGTGGTCCAGCTTTCTCTCCCGTTTTCAACTCTCGACTCATCAGTCATTCCGTCTTTAATGACGGCACTAAACGATGATCTTCTGTAACTGTTCAGCCCATCAGGGTGAAAACAAAGGTATGAGTCCATATAGGACATGCTATCCCAGAAGTCGACTACAGATTGAAGACACTGAGAGACTGGAACAGTTTTTATTTGCTCCTCTGCAGTCAGCGGCTTCCGTTTCACCCTTTTAGAAACAACTCTCTCTTTGATTTTTTCTGTGTGAGGATCATTCTGCCTCTTGGAGAGAGACGGAAATCCATCTTCTGAGTCTGAATCAGAGTTCAACCCGTCTCTGGTGGGCAGGTGGTGTTGTTTCTTATTCTTCTTCATTCTGCTGGACACTTTGACTGGGCTGCAGCTGTCTGACAAATCAGCTGACTCTGCAGCGAGCAATAAGCCGACACCGGGAGGCAGCGTGTCCGACTGCAGGGATGAAGATGATAGCTGCTGCTTTGGACTCACAGATCGAAGGTCTTGTGATTCAGGAAGACAGTGTTTAGGTTTATAGAGCTTAGAGGTAGGTAGCTGTGTCAGAGGTAGAGGTAAGAGTTTCTCCATGTTGGAATAAAGCAGATCAACTCCTCGCCGCCGGCTGCCTGCAAGAAGCTCCAAGCCAACTGCCGTCTTCATCAAACTCTGGCTCTGTTGAAACAAAACACCCGAGTTTAACAACACAAATTGACCTCAATCAAGTTCCTACTGCATTATATAGCATATATATTCATATATGTTATGAGACTTGATAAGAATGTGCCAAAAGCAACACAATAAACTAACTTTAGTTTGAATCCATTTATTCGATGGTGACAAAAATCCCCATGTAGCTTAAATGAAACTTTTTTAAGTGTCTAGAAACTTTTTACTAAGGATCCTTTACACTCAATTTCACTGGGGTGTAAATACAATTCAGATGCAAAGTCAGTAATTTTACTGTTGTTGATCAGATTGAAAGAAAAGCAATAGATGAGAATATTTTGATAAAATTTTGGATTCCCAGCTTAAATTAGTCGTCAGTCTAAGCATTGAGTTGTTAAGTTGTGAACCGTGGTAGTTGGTCAAAACTATTTTAAACCCAACCACAGCAGAAGTCATAATCAGAAGAGCTCTACAAGCCCTAGTCGATCATGACAGAGGTCTCTGCTCACACTGAGCCAGGATCTGCTGCAGGTTTCAGGGGAGTTTTTCTCCCTGCTGTCACTGTGAGTGCTCAGCATGAGGGATTGCTGCAAAGTTAATGACTCAGTGCAACTGACTGTGTTCACTGTCTCTACATGCTGGTGCAGCAGGAATGAATGCTGCAGTCAGTGAACTGATGCAATCTGCCAGGTTTTAGAAAACCTGTTCACCAATTTGAATAATGAACTGAACTTGACTGCACTGTTCGAGAACAAGGAGCGAGTTAGAATGCAAGTAATTGACTTTAAATCCATCTGTGCGACTGGATTGAATTAACAAAGTATTTCTGGACATAAATTAAATGTTTTCATGTTTTGCAAAGTGCCTTAAGAAAACATGTGTTGTTAATCACCATTACATGAACTTTTCCACAAGAGAACTGAATTTTATTGCAAACCATAAGATATAAAGCAACCCTTTTTTTCCATTTAAATAAACCAAGATGTGAAATAATTTGCCACCAATAATAAATTAGTTTTTCAGTGGAAATAATAAAGTATTTTTTAATTTAAATGAAAAACGCTGACTAACTTGTTCATGTTAGCATTCAAAACTGAACAGCGGCTTTAAAAATATGGAAATCAGTTTGCAAAGCATCTACTGGTGAATAATTTTCTTTTTCTTTTGTAATATCCTGCTGTTGTTTTTTTATTAATTTTAGGTGTATTGGTCCTTTCTTTTTGTTTTAGTGGTTTTATTGTTTGTATTCATTGTGCAGGGCTGCTTCAGGGGTTTTGTTCCATGGTAAGTTTACCTTGAGCAGCTCCCAGATGTCTCCGTCAGGCTCAATATTCAGCAGGCCCAGCTTGCTCTCAGTGCAGCCGGCCTCACAGGGACGGGGGCTGGATGTGACGGTCACAGATTTAGCAGCTGCTTCTGGTTTCAGTTCGATTTCTGTGCAAAAAGAGGAAAACACACTCAGACAAATGTAATCCCATTAAATTAAACACAAATTTAGAGATTTACAGTTTTATCTTTTCCCTTTACCATTTCGGCCAGTTTGAGCCAGCGGCCTCATTGACGGACGCCGCCCTGCGCTCCGGGCCCAGAACTGAAGCTGCAGTAAGCTCTGCCTGACGTCACAGCCATTGAGCTTCAGCAGAGAGCTGATGTCTGACAGATGAGTCCTCGTGTCCTCAGCTAAACAAAGGAGCTGCAGGTAGCTGCCCACATTCACCTGCAGAGCAGAACCAGGACAGTTCAATTCAAGCTCTGTAAATCTGTGCTTGCATGCAGGTAATGTAAATATGACTCCAAGCTCTTACCACTGAAGGGGTTTTAAACTGAATCTCTTCAAAGCTTCCGTCAAACATCGCACTGAAAGCTGGATCTGGAAAACAGCAAAGATTGTGCAAAGATAGTAATTATCAACACATCAAGCTGCAGGACATTAACAGTTTACTCATACTAACCGCTGGTGGTGAGGATGACTGGCCTCTTGGTAGTGCTCATGAACGTCTTGATAGCAGCAAGAAATCCTGAGTCATCATCAAAAATAACATCAACTTCTTCAAACAGGATGAGCGATGTGGCTGTCTTCTTGCTCTGTTCCTCACTGCTCTTCTGCTTAGGGCTGCTGGTGGCCGGAGATTTGGTTTTATCACTACTCTCATTGGCTTTTATCACTTTCTTGGAAGGCGCTATGAAAGTGATCAGTAAAGTTTGTGGTTATAATGTGACAAAACAACAAAACATCATAGATTCATTTAAAACCGTGGAAAATTCACAGCCATTACCAGTGTGTTCAGGTTTTTGTGGCTCTTTGTTGGCTGGTTGCCCCATTTTAAAGAACTTGGCTAAAGAAGTTGGAGCCAGGCATCCTTTTTTAGCTCCTCTTGGTGACTGAGGATTTTTCCTCGGAGATGAAACCACCTTGCGAGGAGAGCTAACCTTTCCTAAAAAATGAAGACCACATTGTTTTTACTGCACAAAAAGGAGATTGAGATTGTTATTAGTTTGCAATATTATTCATACTTGGAGAAGAACCAGGCCTAACAGAGCCGGTGCTGCTGCTCAGTCCGTAGCTGTTGAAGTAGGCGGGTTTGTGGGCATTGACCCCCTGATTGTCCACCTGGTGGGACTGAGTCGCCTCCTTCAGCTGGGACAGAATTAGACGGCCGCTTCGCTGAGATGAAGCGTTCACTTCAAACACCTTAAGAGGGTAAATTAAGAAATGAGGAAGTGGCGTTCAGCACATCAGTTTCTGTTCTTTATCTGTGATGAATGTCTACCTTGAAGCCCAGCTCTTGGGCGCAAGCGTAAACCGCAGCAGTTTTTCCAACTCCAGTGGGTCCAGTGATGAGCAGCGTGTTACATAGAGTGTCCTCTGCATCCTGGCAGTCCTCGTCTCCACAGTCCCATTCTGAATCTGAACACACAAAACATGTCATGCATTAAAAATAAACGTGCTGAAAACAGAGGAAGTCATTAGTGGAAACAAAATCTCGCACCATAGCTGCCCTCTTCTGTTTTCTTATCCTTTTGATTTTTTCTCTCATCTCTGTCGGCACGAAGTTTCCAATCTTTAAGCCAACTAGAGAAAGAAAGAACAAATATTATTGAAAAACCTGCATTACACACTTTGCATAAGTATTTCTATATTCTGTTACATAACAACAACAAAGTATATTATTGCGATTTCATGTTGTTCACCAACAATTTACCTGAATTAGATGCAAAAAACAATTTCCAATGTGTCACAAGCAAAGGTATTCCACTTTTACTGTAAAACCTTTAAATAAAATCAAGCACAACCGGCTGCCTACAGCAGTCACATAATTAATTAATAAATAGTAACCATTAGTGTGAAAATAATCTCAACATAAAATCAGCTGTTCTGTGAAGGCGTGAAGATGAACAATGTATCACAGATACATTCTTTAATCCAACTTAAACAACAAAAAGAAAAATCATAAACATGTTTGGTAAGGAGAGAAAAAACAAGAAAAGCAAGCAAGTGGTTCAAGTGGTGGTGCACTCTGGGAAGAACTGCAGTGACATTGCAAATGTTCAAGTTCAAGGGCTACAAATAATTTTGTGAAACACTGTTTGACCCATAACTGTGAGAGTAAATTACAAATCCAGGAGCTGCTGGTTGAATTCCTCACCTGTAAAGCCTCTTCACTGCTGCGGTGTTGTCTATGATGTCAGCAGAGAGTTGTGGCTGGTATTTATCAGTCCACAGCAATTCCTCCTGCACTGATTCTAAGGATAAAATAGTCAGTTTGAAGGGATAAACCACGGCTGTTCAACATCAGTCCTGAAGGACCGATGTTCTGATATTTTACACACAAAGCACAACCAATGGAAGGTTTGGAAATACACTATTTTTCTTTTCTTACACTAATATGAGTTGATAAACATGGCAGATTGTAGTGGAACGCACCTTTGCTTTTAGAGTCTGCTTCCAAAGTTAAGTCGTCCACTACAACAGAATCCTCTTCAGAGGGGATGGGAGCTGAGGTCAGTTTAGGATTAGTTTTCTCCTTCATCTCGTCCTCTTCCTCCTTCATTCTGGATCTCTGACCTCGTCTGTTTCGGCCTCCCCTTCTAGGAGGCTTCTGCTCAGCTGGGGAGACGTCCTCTGAATGGTTGGACTTCAGTTTCTTAGCCACCTTCACATTATCCTCCCTCTCATCTTCTTTCCTCTTCCTCTTTCCTCCAACAGCTTCATCACACAGCAAAACACAGGAGTCTTCGATGGCAACAGTTTCTGGCTCTAATAATTTCACACAATAAGAAAATAAGTTAAAGATAATAGACACATGACCTCATTGGTGACCAATTTGAAAATAAATTTAAAAAACGCAGGAAAACTTTAAGCTAGACTAAATACTGAAAATATTCTTGCAGTCTAGAGTTGTTTTTATAAAACAGAGTGAAATGTGATTTTATGCAGGTAACAATACAGAATAATTTATTCTTTTCATTGGTAAGATTCTTTTAAAAGTACAAAATAGCATTGGGATTCTTAAAAAATAATTATACCTTCTATTTTATTGTATTTCATATAAGTTTGCTATTATTGTTTCAACATTTTTCTTTACTTTTAACAAACAGAAGGATGCAATGACACAAACTAGTTCATTAAAATTGCAACAGACTTAGAAAAATAATTTTTTCTACAACAAACAAAATTAAACTTGGTCTGTGTTTAATATCAAAAAAGGCATGTAGGAGTAATTGTAAAGACTGACCTGAAGCTGCTAACTGCAGCTGATGGTCGGCTCGTCGTTTTTGGAGGCGAGTGAAAACCGTCTGCGCCGGAAAGTGAGGGTTTTTGGAGCAGAACTCCGTCATCAGAAGCTGACGATCACTTTCAGAGATTTCAGGTCTCCAGACCGACGCCTAAAAATAAATTATGCTGTTAATTCAAAACTACCCAGGATTTAAAAAACTAAAACTAAAGAAAACTTAGAAATGGGCTTAATAAGAGTGAGATCAATAAGAATTATATTATACCTTTTCATAAGCATTTCTACAGGCTGGTTCTGTCTTTACACACAGAGATCCACTAATAGACAGAAGTGGGTTTGGTTTGTGGCTCCAAACGTCCTTTAAATGACCCAATAGTGAGGATTCAGGCCATGGCAGATTCCACAGAGAACAATCTGTCATTACACAGAAAAATAAGCTCAGATCAATATTCCACTGCTAAAGGAGGACACTGTAGACAGCTGTGACTGAGAATCCTACCGATAGGTGATTGTGTTGTGTGTGAGACCGGCTGAAAGGATGAAGAGGAGGCAGAGTAGGCCTCCTTGGTGGCAGCAGTCTTTGCTATCTGTTTCCTAAAAGACTCTGGCAGACCGCTCTTTAAGAACTCCCTGCGCGCCCTGAACTGCTCGTCGTCCTGAGAGTTGTCAGATCCTTCACGACTGCTCTCATCAAAGATGGAAATCACTGCCGACGCCTTCCGGGCCGGCTTGTCTTGGCCAAACGAGGTGACTTTAGAGCCTGATGTAGAGAAAACACACAATATTACTAAAAATATTGGTAAAGAGTTAACAACAAAAGGTAAAGTAAAGAAATAACAACCTGGGGTAGCTTTGCCAGATGGTGCGGCTTTGCCAAGAACTTCATTAAGGCTACGCAAGGCCTTCTGGGTTTTAGTCTTTCCTGGTGCACTCTGGGAAGTATTGGTCAAATCTTCGATGCAGACAACAGAATCCTAAAAGTCAAACCAATGAAGTCTTAAAATACACTAACAAGTACAATCTCCCAACGGTACTTTATATTACATATTTTGAAATGTTGTTTGTAAATAATCGCTAATAATTAATGACAATATTATCAAGTGCAGTTTATAATATTAATCATAAAACTTGACCTCGTCTTCACAGTAGGTCTTCTTGACGGAGGTTTTATTTCGAGATGATCGCCTCAATATTTCCTTCTCTGTGGTTTTCTTGCTTTGCTGAATCATTTTAGCTTTCTCCACCAATTTCTTTGCTTGCTGTCTTTTCTTGGACTCATTTAGTATCTTAAAAGGAAATCACAGGTCTGAAATTATAAATCAATGTTTCAAAAACAATTAAATGCATTTGATTTCTAAGTAAAATATAACTTACTTTATTTGAAGAAGTGGTTAAGTCGTTTCCACTTTCAGTCTTAGATGCCGGAACCGTTTTTTGAATTCTACTTAGTCTAATTCTTTAAATGAAAAAAAGAAAATATGTCAGCTGCTTTAGACACATACACTGAAATACAAAATTAAATGAAGTGTTACCTGATTGGACTTTCATTTGCATCTGGCGGACACACCATCTGTGCTACAAAGACACCATGTCTGGACCTACGGGTCTTCGGTGTGGACATCTTCACAGGGCTGATCTGAGGTGAAGCAGCATTTAAAGTCTTCTTGGACTCGCTCTGTCTCCTGGTTTTCCTCACAGGACTTGTTGGGGTTTTTGCAGGTGATTTTCTAACCACAATCTCTCGTCTGGACCTCCTCAGAGCTGGAAGTGTAGGAGTTGAGGTGATGGGAGGTTCTTCTTTGTTATCTTCTGCTTCTACTATTATGACCTCGGTTTCTTTTACAGCAGGTGATGTGTGGATCTCCTCCTGCTTATCGTTAGCTTTATTTCTTCCCTTTTTCCCACTTTTCTTTTTGAATGTTTTGCTCTCCTGATGGGCTGGCTCTGCAGAAGGAACTGAAACTTCTCCGTCCTCAGCTGCCTCCACGGCCTTCTCCTCAGGTTGCTTCTGTTTGCTTTGGTTTTTAACCAGTTTAGTCTTGGACCCATCCAGACTGGGCTGCTTAAAAGCAGCCATAAACTGCTTCCTTTCGACTTCACTGCACTTTGGAGTTGATTCGCTCTCAATCACAGCCAGCTCCAGATCCTCCTCTTGAAGAACAACGTTGGACCTCCGTTTGCTGGTTGAAGAAGGAGAAGGAAGCTGGAGTCCCTCGTCTGCCGGAGGAGAAGCAGCAGGTTCTGCTGGACTACCAGCTCCTTTTCTCCTGGTGAAGATTGAAGCAAACTTTCCCACAGCTCTTATGGTTTCCTGTTTGGGTGAAACAGCATGCACCTCGGCCTGAATGGTGAGAGTCCGGGGTGAGACTTGGACTGGGCCGACACTTTCCTCAGCCTTGGGGACATCCAGTTGCTCGCAATTTAATTCCTCTGCTGTTTCTTTGCTTTTACCATCATGTTCTTCGCCTGGGTCTTCTATTATGCTTTGAGTCTGACTCCGCACAAAATCCTCAAAGGAGATGGTAACAGTGCTGCTGTTCAGCTCAGAGGTTTCACCCAAGCTGACGTTCATACTAGCATCACAAAGTGATCTATCTGGTTCCTTCTCCTCTGGCTCTGGATGCTTTGACTCTTTTTGCTGCCTCTTCGTAGGTTTTCTTGCTGCCTTTTTAACCTGTTTTACTTCAAATCTTGGAGATAATCCTGTTGTGTTCTGCTTTGGCTCTATATCATCAGTATTTTCACATTTGCCATCTCTCTGTTGAGGGGAATCTCTTTCAGTCTTCTCATCACTGGCGGTTTTGCAGATTTCTGATTCACATGTCTCTGCACTGATCTTTAACAACAAAGCTGCCGTGTCGCTTCCAAGGGTCCCATGGCTGATAGCTGCATCTGATGTAGAGTTTTTGCTTTCCTGTGTTTCTTCAACAATCAGGCAGTCATCGGTGGCACCAACATCTTCAGTCGGCACAAGTTTCTTCACAGCCCTGCTGGTCTTTCTGCCCCGTTTCTCAGACGACTTTTTCCCCACTTCTTCTCTGATGTGTTTCTCTTCAGGTTGAGGTTTTTGACTGTTTTCTTTGATGTCTTGTGGTGGACTTGACTTTTCTTTAGAAGAAGGAGTCTTTCGACTAAAGTAGTCCCTGATGTTATTGGAGCGAGGAGGAGAGAAGGGTTTCTCCACAGGTTTGGGAACAGGCGAGAAATAGTTTGTGATCTGCTTGACATCTTTGCGAGATTTCTTGCAAGGCTGTTAAATGAGAAAACACAAATGGGATGATTTACAAACACCTAAATAATAAAGTTTTGCATTTGTGAGCATAAAAAGGGAATTATAAAGGTGCTTGAAACGACAAAAATAAGTATTCCAAGGTACATATAACAGAGATTCAATTACATTTTATTTTATCATTGGATAAATATCTCACCATGGAGTATAGATATTATTTAAGAAAATCTAAATAAAAACTTTCTCTATGTCTTAACATCTTAGTTGAATAAACTGACAGTAAGTCTAGTCAAGATATTTAGAGTAAATTTTATTAAATAAAACATGAGTAAAACTAATGTTTCAGCACATTGTACTGCCTTGCTATTGAAATGTGCTATACAAATAAACCTGACTAAAATGACTGACTATAACAAATAATATTTAAAACTGAGTTAAACATATTGTCAAAATAAACACTGGCCTCTACACATAAGTGGTTGCAATTCCATCAAAACCAGCAAGATAATATTTTTCTCAATTACAAAGAAACTCCTGCATTTATGTTTCATCAAGCATTGTTCAGCTGGAAATGTAGCCATCATTACAAACAAAACTGTGGAATGCACACAGTTTTGTTTTACAGTGCAGAAGCACTGTAAAACAAAACAATTGTAATGATTAAGATAACACTACTTCCAATAATGACAGCTGTATAAATCTATAATAATTATGATTTCTACCTGAGTGTCAAAGTCCTCAATGCCAGAAGCCATAGCCACAACACCAGCCATAATTTCAGGAGACCTGAAAGAAATGTTTAGATTTGTAAACAAAACGAGTATTAAGTTAATACATAAGAAACATGGATTTATATGCAGCTTTTGATAAGTTGTCAGTTATTATGGGTTTAAAAGCACATTAATTTCTATTGTTTATTAAACAACAAATCCTGATGTTTTCAGAGACAGGTATGTTTCACTAGATCTATTTTCCCAACAGCACTTAAAAATCTTAGACATCTTGTCAATCTTATTTAAATGCTTGAAGAATAATTTATAAACAAAGTCCATTTAAATGTGTTACAGTACACTCAAACAACTTTTACATAATGCGATGTAAACGTAAATGACATGGTTAGTGTGTTTATTTACAACTGTTAATTATTGTTATAGTTCATATGGCGGCCAGGAACTTCTCTAGTTTGGTTTAAAACAACTGGCGGATTGATACAACAGAGAGCTAACACTCACCAATATTTTACACCCGTAGGTTGCTACAACGTCAGGGTCTATTTTCTTATTTGCTACTTTGTGTATAAACAAAGAACAACCGTATAGTTCGAAGCAGACGAGTGTTTGTTGTCAGGTTTCATTGTAAAACAACAAGCTAACTAAGTCTCACTGTAGCCGATCTATGTGCAGCTCCTGAAAGTTCTCCGAGTATTTTCCAGTTCAGACTCGGGTATCCCAAGGGAGCACGAAGGTCTTCACTTTAGTATTTCAGGAGCTGCAGTAAACTGAAGCAGTTTTCTTGACATTTTTCTGTCGCTTCAAAAACGCGCCAGATTGCTGGTGAACGAAAAGCGCCAAATTTACGTGACCTCTCACGAGACAGCCTTCCGCCAATCAAAACAAGAAAAACAGCCCGTCATCTTCTGACGTATTACAACAACAATAAAAATGGCGTTCGGAGTCTCATTTGGTGGAGGGGGAATATTCACAGCGACCTCTAATGTAGAGAGTAGTAGAAGTGGCATAAATATAAAAAATTAGTTAAATAAAATAAAAGACACACGAAGTAAATTGATAAATATACGCTTGATTCAGTTTTTAATTAAGTGTCTAAACCTTTAAATTTCATCTAATTGTTTTTAGCATTTATATTTACTGCTGTAAGCATTATATTTTTGTCCATGGATAACATACTCAATGTTTAATTCATGATTCATCCATTCAGTTACTTAATTGTGCATTGATAATTTATTGGCATGTTTACGTAAACCTTGACACATAATCAGAAGTGAATGTTTTATTCAAATTCAATTGAAATGATTAAAAACAATGTACAAATTATGTGTTTGCATAAATTTTCAGTTAATAAATTGAAAGAAATAAGCCATACTATTTGCTGATATGCATGAAAATTCGTCCTTTCATCCGCTTCCTACAATCAATTTTTAAACTTATATTTTTGTGGCGTGGTCCTTGCTGGTGAAATGTTTATTGATTTGTTAAGTTTCAGTTTAACTGTAATATAGACCCGTCTTGTTGTTAGAATAGAAATGCAGTTATTACAGTCCTCCAGCAGATGGCTATGTCTGATCATGTTTGACTTTCCTCTACCTTTGAACTATTTAGTTTCATTTAGGAATAGGCAGGAGCATATGGCAAGGAGAAACGTCGGCAGAGTGAAGCTAATGAAATGGCTACCTCAGCTGATATTTTCAAATTAGGTCAGTGACATTTTCATAAAACTTTCTGTAAACGTTATCCTGTTTACAATTGTGCTTTTTATAAACTCTAATTTTACTGACTGAGTATGATAAATTCAAAGAATGACTGTGTGAAAGTGTTGGGAGGGGAAAACATGGCTACCTCACCTTTTCTAGTTATTTTGATTTAAGGTTAATCTTGTGTAAATGTTATTGTAGGTGTTTTCTGAGAGAAATACTGTTGAATTAAAAAAAGTACATTCTGTGCAGGTCTAAATAAAGTAATTGTTTCTAAACTGTATAAATTTGCACCTCATTTTTCTTCTTACAGCACAAAGCCCTCCTGCTACAGAGTTGAGGATTGTTTTGATAGGAGGAAGGTTAAATGGAAGTCTCAGTGGTAAAAGTTCAGCTGGAAACATCATCCTGGGTCAAAATGTTTTTGACACCAGCAGAAGAACAGCTCAGAGTGAAGCGAGGCAGCAGGAAGTGTTCAGCAGACAAGTTACAGTGGTTGATACTCCAGGATGGTGGTGGATTTGGCCTATAGAAGAAACTCCAAAACTGGATCAGATGGAAATCCAGAACAGTGTCCATCTGTGTCCACCAGGACCTAATGTCTTTCTTCTGGTCATTCATTATGATTTATATTTACCACAGTGGGTCAAATCATCACTAAAGAAGCACCTGAAACTTTTCAATGTAGATGTTTTCAGTCAGACCATTGTGCTGATCACTGCTGCTGCTCCATGTAGTGATGAAGAGGTTGAGTCAAGAATCAACACAAGTCCAACCCTGCACTGGATTCTTCAACAATGTGGAAACAGAAAACATTTTCTCAACATCAGTAACAGAGAAGATAGAGATCAAGTTAAGATCTTGTTAGATAAAATTGAGACCCTGATTACAATCAATGGAGGCAGACACTGTGCTGTTGACAGAAGTCAAGGAGAAGCTTTGAGAAAAGAAATGTCAGATTTGACTGAAAGAGCCTCAAAAAGGTTTGATCACATCCAGAAACAAAGAAGCAAACTCAAAGAACTAATTAAAGGCAAGTTGCAAGTTACTTTAGTTCTAATACACTACAGTGATCCTCAGCTTGTGGTCCCACAACTTTTAGATGTATCCCTTGTCCTGCACACTTCAATTAAATGATGAAATTGGAGCCAGATGTGCTGAAGCAGAGACATCTAAAAGTTTTAGGACACCGGCCCTCGAGGAATACAATTTGAGACCCCTGCTGTAGATGGTTATGGGTAATTGAATGATGGAGGACAAAAAATCACTCAACTGACCTCTGAAAAATGTTTTCCCTTCAATTCTGAGGCAATGGCTATGTCTCTACTAAATTAATTTCTTACGATAACATGCACTGGTAAAAAATGTGATAAAAAATTTGTTGTACCAATGCCATTTTTTTACCGTCAAAGTTTTACTTGAACGATAAATAAAAGATTAAGCTCCAGCCATATTGAGATAGGGTCAGAGCTTTCGTCTGCTAGCAGGAGCTAGATCAGGAGCTCCTGCTAGATCAGAAGATCAACCACTGGTCTTCTATGTTGGAGGAAGGAAATGTTTCAGGATTCACAGGTTCTGAGAGAAAATCACACATAACCTTCAGTATAACATTGTTGAAGTTTCTCTTTTGGAAAATGTTTGACTATCACTTCAAATCACTTGAAGTGATAGTCAAATCAGACATAAAATAAAAAAAACTGCTTTATTGCCTATTGGTAAAACATAAACAGAACTGTGTGTCTCTTTCCTATGAACAACTAGACCTAGACAAATTAGAACAAGTACTGTGTAAAAGAGTTCATTTTTAATTTTATAATTTGTTGTTTTTTTCTGTTTTGTTGGTTTAGGTGAAAAAGTTCCTCCAAACCTTTTGAGAATAGTGATGATTGGAGATTCACTGGCTGGCAAAAGCTCAACAGGAAACATCATCCTTGGCACAAAGGTTTTTGATGTTAATAAAAATGGAAGAACAACAACCCACAGTGAAATCAGACAGCATGTGGTTGAAGGAAGGCGGCTCACAGTGGTCGATTCTCCTGGATGGTTCTGCATCAACACCCTTCAGGAAACCAGTGAGATGGACAAACTGGAAATAGAGAACAGTGTGAATTTGTGTCCTCCAGGACCACATGCTGTGCTGCTGGTTATTCCTCTGATAATCAACATTGATGAATCATATCTGAGATCTGTTCAGGAACACATGAGTTTGTTTAGAAAAGATATCTGGAAACACACACATCTTGTGTTTACCTATGGAGACTGGTTAGGAGTGAAGACTGTAGAGGAGCACATAGAGAGTGAGGAAGGTCTGCAGTGGATAGTGAACAAGTGTGAGAACAGATATCATGTCCTGAACAACAAGGACCACAGTGATAAGACTCAGGTAAAGGAACTTCTGGAGAAGATTGAAGAGATGTGGGCAGGAAATGAAAAATCTTACTATGAAGTGGAGCTGGACCGAGCAACACAGCTAGAAACCAAGAGAGAGACTGGAGACAAGATGGCCAAAAGGTTGAAGACCATCAATGAGAGAAAGACAAGAGTAATGAAAGAGATAATTGGAGGTAAGAAATAAATAGGACATAGTTTATGGTATAGTCATATAATCTGAGTGTTTTAAGATGAAAAACATTACAGTAATTTTTATTTATTTTACAGATGAGAGACATCCAATCACTGACATTGGGATTGTTCTTGTTGGTCAGAAATGTTCAGGGAAAAGTGAAGTTGGAAACATGATTCTGTTCAATGAAAAGTTTAAAATGACCTTTGAGAGAGCTTGGTTGAAAAAGGTAACATCACATGCTGACAAAACAAAAAGCTTTAATACAGTCACCCAGACTGTAGGTGTCCAATTAGTGAAGTACAACCAAATATACACCGAACATAAATATAAACGCCCCATGTCAAATATTGTTACCACGTGGAGTTAACAACTGTAAATGAGCATTTGATGACATTTTATTGTACAAAAGTAATATTTCTCTTGATTTGTGTATTATTTTTACTTGAACTTGTCAGTGAGCATTACTGTGAGTTGTTTTTTTTACTCAGTGCCTGGGTGGGTCATGTCCAGTAGGTGATTAGACAAAATGAACAGCAGCTCGTCTCGTCCATCTGTGGGACTGACTAAGACCAGTGACACACACAGCTGATGAGACTATTGGCCTGCACAAGCCACACATCACACCATAGACTTTCTGTAGACTTTCAAGTTGGCCTATGAGAAGGCAACTTGCACATTCTTCAAATTCCTCAACTTGACCCCTATCATGTTCAAAGGATTGTCAATCCGCTACACATGGCCATACCATAAAGTCATCAATGCCAATATAAAGAGCAGTAATTACTAAAAATAGTTTGAGTTTCTCTATATATTGTGTGACACAAATGTTCAAAAACAACTCTTACATTTGACATGGGGCGTTTATATTTTTGTTCAGTATAGATTTATTTATTTATTTATTATTTTTCATCTTTTCAGACCTACCAAGATCACAAATTTGCAACATGTGTGAAACACGAAGGAATGTTTGAAAGAGTAAAAGTCTCAGTTGTTGAAACACCAGGCTGGTTCTCAGACCCAACACCACCTGACTGGATCAAAGATGAAGTTCTCCACAGTGTCTCCATGTGTTCTCCTGGACCTCATGTTTTTCTCCTGCTTGTTCCCATCCTCAGATCTTTCACAGAGAAAGATCTCAAAGCTCTGGTGGAGATCTTGAAGCCATTAACAGAGAGAGTGTGGAAACATTGCATGGTGCTGTTTACCTGGGGGCACTGGCTCAATGATCTCCCTGTAGAGAATTACATCGTCAGAGAGGGAAAGGAGCTCCAGGAGCTTCTGGAGAAATGTGGGAACAGATACCATGTTATAAACCCCAATCGATATGGTGATGCTGTTCAAGTCAAAGAGCTGTTCCAAAAAATTATTAACATGGTAAAACAAAGAATGCTTTACAGCTGAAAGTAAACACAATACATTTCTCAGTTTCCTTTGGCCACCAAAACAATATAAACTTACAGAACAAGAATGGAGCAGGAGGGAACAGGATCTGATAGAGCGAGTGAAGAAAGCTTTAGCAAAGGAACCAGAAGAACCAACAGAGCCTCATGTGAGAACAGCAGAGAGCAAAGAAGACGGTCCTAACAATAAGTTTTATGTAATGATTTAATGTTGACTATTACCTTAAATATTTTTTACTCAGTGTAATGATGTAATGAAAAGTTGATTGTATTCAAAAGAGAACATTTATCAGTAACAACTTTTTATTTGGTTATGACTGGTTACGTAAAAGTATTATTTATTCATCAGTGTGTATACGAGACTTTTATTATTTACCTTCCATCAAATTTCCATTTGTTTTTTAAAATATTCACCTATATTTGAATATAGGCAGGGGAAAATCTACAACATGTAGGACAATATCCCTTGAAGACCAGGTTGGGAAACACTGAAGCAGATGATCAATTGAGGGAAGAGTGTCTTTTACTTTTTTATTTTTCTTCCAGCGTCTTAAAAATGTTTTGCTATGTCAGGTAATTTGGTACAAATAGTTTTGCTCGTTACTTCTGATTGTTTCATTCTGTTTTGTTCCCTTTTAATGTATCATGTGAAATTACATAAAACACGACAGAGAAGCAGCTGCTATCAATAATGGTTTCCAGTATTAGGGTCTATGAGTAGCAACAGTCGAGTCTAAAACTCTGATTTATGGTTTAAGAAAGTTCTGCTGTTATCAGTGAACATTTTAAATGGGTAAACTCTGGAATTAAGAAATTAAATCAGCAAACTCATGTGTGTCAACCCCCCCTCCAAAAAACAGAGTTTGAATAGAAAGTAGAGCAACAACTGAGTGACAGGAGCAGCTAAAATAGCACAATCTCAAGACAAACGATAGATCTTACTGTCAACATGAAGAGTTGTTACATCTTTAAATTGCCCTGTCCAAAATTTCAAATCAGTATGTAATGTTTCACTGTTTAATTAGGTAGTCCAAATTCGAATGAATAAATGTGAATTTTCAGTTTTTTATTTGACCCAGTGGGTTTTATTCTGTTAATTGATATAAAACCTATTTGCTTATTGATTTCTTAAGTTTCAGTTTTATTGTAAAAACGTTTAATCTTTGTTTTATGTAATGATGGTTGGTGAATATTGTGGAGCGTTTTACTGCTGGTGTTTTATATTTAATATGCAAAGAAAGTTTAGGTTGCCAGAGTAAATGCAATAACTCTAGTTGCCCAGCAGATGGCGATCTCTGACCATGTTTGACTTTATCAACCAACCATCAAGCTAAACATCCACTTTGGCACTCTTTTACTTTCATTTAGAAACAGGGTTTAGTACGGTGAGAACAAGCAGAAACGTCGGCAGTGTGAAGTTAACAAAATGGCTGCTTCAACTGATGTTTCCAACTCAGGTCTGTGAAGTTTTCATAAAACTTTCCATAAACTTTGTCCTATCTTGGATCAAACTTTTATGAACTTTCATTATAGTGTCTGAATTTGTTGAATTCAAAGACTTTGACTTTATACAAGAGATGGAAGTTGGGTTAGAAATGTCTCCCTCTGATTTTCTAATAATTTTTGTTTTAAGTTTATTTTAAATGTAATTGTGTGAGTAAATGTTATTGATATTTACTTTATTAGAAAAGTATTCCAGGAGGAATAAACAGTGGACCTAGAAAGTATATTCTGTGCTGGTATAAACAAAGCAGGTGTTTCAACTTGTTATCTTCACTTACAGCACAAAGTCACCCTGATGCAGAGTTGAGGATTGTGTTGATAGGAGGAAGATACAATAACCTTCTGAATGGTAAAAGTTCAGCTGGAAACATCATTCTGGGTCAAAATGTTTTTGACACCAGCAGAAGAACAGCTCAGAGTGAAGTGAGGCAGCAGGAAATACTCGGCAGACGAGTCACAGTGGTTGATACTCCAGGATGGTGGTGGCATTACCCTAGAGAAGAAACTCCAAGACTGGATCAGATAGAAATCCAGAACAGTGTCCATCTGTGTCCACCAGGACCTCATGTCTTTCTTCTGGTCATTCCTGCTGGTTCACATTTTTCTCAGCATGTCAAACCATCACTAAAGCAGCGCTTGGAGCTTTTCAATACAGATGTTTTCAGTCACACCATCGTGCTGTTCACTGCAGTCGATCCATGTAGTGATGAAAAGATAGAATCCAGAATCAGAAGAAATTCAGTCCTGCAGTGGATTCTTCAACAATGTGGAGACAGAAAACATTTTCTCAACATCAGTAACAGAGAAGATAGAGATCAAGTCAAGAAGCTTTTAGAGAAAATTGAGATCCTGATTACAATCAGTGGAGGCAGACACTGTTCTGTTGACAGACGTCAAGGAGAAGCTCTGAGAAAAGAAATGACAGATTTGACTGAAAGAGCCTCAAAAAGGTTTGATCAAATCCAGAAACAAAGACAGAAACTGAAGCTACAGATTGAAGGTAGGTTACAACTTTCTTTATTTCCAATAAACTACAGTATTCTTTATCTTGTAGATGTTTGTGGGTAATTGCATCAGTCAACCGGAGTTTATCAGCTAAAACTTAAAATTTTGGTATTAGAAAGGTTAAAGAATTATTAAACCACTGAAATTACTAAACTATACACTAGATACATACAAACTACTAAGTTTGATCCCCTCAGTTGTACCATAACTGTTAGTGATTTTGTGTGTTCTTAGCCACACTGTGAAAAAAACAAAACAAACAAAAAAAACACACTTAAATTACAGTAAAATACCGGCAGCCAAAAGTTTACTGTATTTATACACCAGCTGGAATTTTACCATAAATTAGAGACTTTTTTTTTCTTATAGTTCACTAAGGAGAGGTGTCACTGAATGCAAGAAGAAAATAAATCACTCAGTTGAACTGTGATAAATATTTCCCTTCACTTCTAAGGTAATGAATCTGAGTGAAAAGTTAAAACTAAATCTATTTCTTAAGAGGAAATTAAACGGCACAGAAATGCAACAAATTGTTCACTTGGACCAATTAAATTTTTACCTTCAAATTTCTACCTGAACAATAAGTTAAAAACTAATCTTCAGCAGAACTGAGATACACTCAGAGTTTTAATTATCTAGATCAGGAGTTTGTAACCTGCAGCTCCAGAATCACAAGAGGCTCATTGGTTCTGTGGCTCATTTAATATTAACATTGTTTAGTATGAATATTAACAACAAATTAAGGTATTGAGTTTTGTACTTTCTTTTTACTTCATTGTTTTTTTCCCGTGCCTCCATGCAAATATAAATTTGAATTAGAACCATCAACTGCTGCTCTATGTTGGAGAAAATAAATGCTTTAAGATTCACATCTTTGTTGAAGTTCCTTTTTCGGAAAATACTTGACTATAACGTCCAATCAAACTGAAGATACAAAATCATTTTATTGTCTCTTTGTAAAACACATCCAAAACTTTATGTTTCTTTTCAGAGAAAGATTTCAGAAACAGAAAATCAACATAGAGCTAGAGAAATTAGATAAAGCACTGTGTAAAAACCCCCCATCCCTTTTGGTTTCTCTTAAACAGTTCACTGGGACATCTAAAGTAAAATAGCACACAAGAGTTACTTAAAATGATCAAAATAATACTCACCTCCTGAATATTTTGGGCTTTTCTCTTTTTACTACCAATAATTAGCAGCTTTGTAACTTTTTATTGGTATGTATTATCAACCCTATACCAAAAAAAGCAGCGTTTTCTATATTGAGTTTAAAAAATTACATGTTTTTTGTTTGTTCGTTTGTTTTGATGGTTTAGGTGGGAAAGTTCCTCCAGATTACTTAAGAATAGTGATGATTGGAGGGTCATATGGTGGCAAAAGTTCAACAGGAAACAGTATACTAGGAAAAAAAATGTTTAATGTTAATGAAAACATTGACAGAAGAACAACCCACAGTGAAATCAGTCATGGTGTGGTTGAAGGAAGGCGGCTCACAGTGGTCGATTCTCCTGGATGGTTCTGCTTCAACACCCTTCAGGAAACCAGTGAGATGGATAAACTGGAAATAGAGAACAGTGTGAATCTGTGTCCTCCAGGACCACATGCTGTGCTGCTGGTTATTCCTCTGGCAACCAACGTTGATGAATCATATCTGAGATCTGTTCAGGAACACATGAGTCTGTTTAGAGAAGACATCTGGAAACACACACTTCTTGTGTTTACATTTGGAGACTGGTTAGGAGTGAAGACTGTAGAGGAGCACATAGAGAGTGAGGAAGGTCTGCAGTGGATAGTGAACAAGTGTGAGAACAGATATCATGTCCTGAACAACAAGGACCACAGTGATAAGACTCAGGTAAAGGAACTTCTGGAGAAGATTGAAGAGATGTGGGCAGGAAATGAAAAATCTTACTATGAAGTGGAGCTGGACCGAGCAACACAGCTAGAAACCAAGAGAGAGACTGGAGACAAGATGGCCAAAAGGTTGAAGACGATCAATGAGAGAAAGACAAGAGTAATGAAAGAGCTGTTTGAAGGTAGGCAATAAGTATGACATATTTTATAATGTATTCATGTAATATGAATGTTTTAGTTTTAAAAACATTACTGTATTTTTTGTTTGATTTAAAGGTGAGAGACATCCAATCACTGACATCAGGATTGTTCTTGTTGGTCAGAAATGTTCAGGAAAAAGTGAAGCTGGAAACATGATTCTGTTCAATGATCTTTTTAGCCTTACTTATAAAAGAGCTTGGTTGGAAAAGGTAATGCAGCATGCTGACTAAACAAAAAAAATCATAGAGTCAGACTTTAAATGTCTAGTGAGTAAATTACCTCTATAGATGTATTTATCTTTTCTTTGATTTTTATGATTTCAGAACCAACAAGATCAGAGAAAAACTTCAACATGTGTGGAACATGAAGGAAACTTTGATGGAGTAAAAGTCTCAGTTGTTGAAACACCAGGCTGGTTCTCAGACCCAACACCACCTCACTGGATCAAATATGAAGTTCTCCACAGTGTCTCCATGTGTTCTCCTGGACCTCATGTTTTTCTCCTGCTTGTTCCCATCCTCAGATCTTTTACAGAGAAAGATCTCAAAGCTCTGATGGAGATCTTGAAGCCGTTAACAGAGAGAGTGTGGAAACACTGCATGGTGCTGTTTACCTGGGGAGACTGGCTCAATGATCTCCCTGTAGAGAATTACATTGTCAGAGAGGGAAAGGAGCTTCTGGAGCTTCTGGAAAAATGTGGGAACAGATACCATGTTCTAAACTCTAGAAGATCTGATTGTTCTGTTCAAGTCAAAGAGTTGTTCCAAAAATTTATTAACATGGTAAACCAAAACAAAGAATGCTTCACAATTAAAAGCAAAGATCATAAACTTCAGATTCTACCTTGGCAAGCAAAACAGATAGAAAAAGAGTGGAAAAAGAGAGAACAGGAGCTGATAGAGCGAATGATGAAAGCTTTATCAATGGAACCAGAAGAACCAACAGAGCTTCATGTGAGAACAGCATGGAGCAAAGAAGAGGGTCCTGACAGTAAGTTTCATATAATAATGATTTAATGTTGAGTTTACAGTCTTTCTTAAATGCTTTCTTCTCTTGAATAAAACATTTCAATGTCTGTTTCAGTGAGTGGAGATGTTGCCTCAGAATATGGGAGCATTTCAGAGAACAGGAGACGACGAGAACATGACCAAGTTTCTGAATGGCTGAATAAAAGAGTGAGAGAGTCAGAGATCAGCTCTGGGATCGGCAGCATTTCTTCCTCAATCACTTACATGGAAAACTTAGAGGAACATTTTGAAATTGATTAAAGTCAACATTCAAATTTAGCAAAAGAACAAAGCGCTAACTTATCTCATAAGTTTCTAAAAACATTTAAATAATTTTATTTTAGCTACTTAGAAAAAAGATGGATACTGACTCTAAAAGAGTTATATTCTGAAAGTTTTTTTTTTTAAATTTCTGCTATATAAACATTTTACGTATTTCAATAAATATTAACACTTAAATATTTTAATTAGTTTTCATCATGCTTATATAAATCTCATCCAACCTTCTTGTACATTATTAATTTTGTTTAAAGGTTTATTTTGTTTTACTAAACCAGCATTGGGGAGGAAATGTAAGGAATAGTTGATTAAACAGTAAAATTATTACTTATTCATTAATACATGGACTCCATGTTATATACCTTGCTGTTATGATTTACACCTTCCATTAGATTTTTATGTAACCTACTAGAAAATATATTAAGAATAAAAAACAACTTTCATCTTGATGTGTTCTGCAAAGCTTGATGATTAAAGTTTAAGAAGTTTAGTAGACCGAACTATTAGATCATTAAAGGGTTAAATGAACGTTATTTTAAGACAAAGTGAAAGGAAGAACTGGTTCTGAGATTAGCTTTAGAGCCACAATTTTTCCATCTGCTTGAGTTTTTCTAACAAAGAATTTTTCAGGTTTGAATACTTTAAAGCCTTAATTTAATTGTTTTAAATCACTCCTTATTAATATGACCAGTGATAACATAAGCATGTAAGGAACAAATGAAATATCAAGAATCTTCTTTGGTTTGATACAAATTCTTAAAACTGAAATAAAATTTGCTAATTATTTGAACGTTTGTTCTTAGTGAACTATAAATTATAAACTAACAAGGTGAAATAAACATCCTGAAAGTCAAGTAGTGACAACATCAATGTGTGTTTTTGAAGTGCAACAACTAAAACCCCACTTACGTAACTTCAGATTACTAAAGCATTATACAGATGAAGACCAGGCCTTAATCTACAGAATAAAAACTTTTAGTATAAAAAGATTGTTTTTGAAATTATTTTTGGATGATTATTCTGTCATACTTTCAAATAAATATGCTGTTCTTGCCAATAACTCATAACGTCTCTTGATTTGCTTGTTGCTCTAGTTGCTCTGGCAGAACAATTACCTGAAACTTGAGAAGGTTTTTACATTTTTTTGTTTGACTTCTAAACATACTGTTAGTTTATTGTTAAATGGAAAATATTTTATCTAACAGTATTTTCTAGATACTTATTTGGATTTTTAGAAAAAAATCTACAGACTGATTGTAGAAAGTAGTTTAGAAATTTTAGTAATCAAATCAGTATCTAGAAAATAGATAATGTTTTGAAATCTTTTTGGAAAGACTCTTTTAGAGTAAAAGACTCGTTTTCTCCTAACATCCAAGTTATAAGTATAGTTACAAATACAGTAGATGGCCTTGAGTCTGAGAATTAAACCTGTAAGAGAGCAGAGATCAACTCTGGGATCGGCAGCATTTGTGCCTCAACTATTTATTTGGAAAACTTTGATGAAAGTTCTGAAAACGATTAAAGCAAACTTGCAAATTTAGGGAAAAAAATAAAGTACTCACTTATTAACTTTTTTTTTATTTAAAAAGTAAATATTTAAATTTGTATCATTTTAGCTAATCAAGAAAAAAATGACACATAATGTCACTTGAAGAGTAAAATCCAAAAACGTTTTTAAATTCTTTCCCGATATAACACTTTATATATTCTAATAAAATATAACACTTACATATTTAAAATATTTTTCATCATATAAATCACATATAAATAATATAAATCTCATCCTACTTTCTTGTACAGAGCCTAATACTTCTAAAGGCTTTTTTTTGTTTGATTAAACCAACATTGGAGATTAAATATAATGTATAGTTGATTGATGGTCATTCAAGACAAAATACATCAGTAATAACATCTGCTTATTTGTTTATGAATGGTTTCATAAACATATTACTTATCTATTAATGGATAAACTATAATCTGTACCTTGCTTTTATGTTTTTTAACCTTCCACTGGATTTTTTTTTAATCTATTCCCTCTTAAGCAACTTCATGGTATTAAACATACTCATGGAGCTGGACTATTTGGGGTGAAACAATGTCTCTGATTTTGTTTCAGAATATCTTCAGATGTGACTTTTGACTTTGGTTTTACTCCAGAAGGTCAATCCAGACCATCAGGTTCAAATTTCAGCTGGCAGAGAAAGCCTAGTTATAGTTACAGTGAATGGCCCTAAGTCACAAAATTAAACCCGTGTGCATGCAGAAAGCTTGTGTTGCTTGTTATACCTATAGAAATCAACATTGATGAGTCATGTCTGAGAGCTGTGCAGGAACACATGGGTCTATTTAGAGAAGAAATCTGGAATCACACTCGCTCTGTTTAGCTATGGAGACTGGCTATCAGTGAAGACTGTAGAGGAAAACAAAGAAAGTGAGGAAGATCTCCAGTGCAACCTTCAGTTGTTATAAAGCTCATGTATATATCAAACATAGCTTCAAAGAAATTTTACTTTTGCAATTTGATGCCTTGAAATTGGACAGCTGCCTCTTCAAGAAGTTTGTTCTCTTTCAAACACTCTGCCTTCTGCTGAGCAATAAACCCTGTTGAACTCGGTTGTCACTACTTTTCTTCAGAAAGGCCTTCTTGAGGAAAGAAACAGAGCAATACAACAACACAAACATTCTTTAGGCTAAGCTGAAATAAAACAATAAAGGTATATAAGACAAGAACATTATATAGGTGAAACTATAAACTACATGAAACAACAAATATTTGATAATAATATATACAATTTACCTAACACATATCAATAATCTTTCTTGATTTGATACAAGCTCTAAAAAGGTGACATTAAAGTTTCTAATTTTTTTAATGTTTGTTATTGGAACTGAGTTACATTCACTATAAATTATTAACTAATAAAGGTGCCGTAAAAATCCTGAATGTTACTTGCTAAACTGCGATAACAGCCAAAATCCCTGTTAAATAATTTCAGAGTATTAAAGCATTCGACATCTAAAAACAGGTGCTAAATTGAGCTGATCTGTCTGGGGTGAAACTGCCTCCATGATGTTGTTTTAGTTTATTTTCAGATGTGAAAGGTTTTACTTTCCATTTACTCCAGCAGGTCAATCCAGACTAGATTCAAATTCCAGCTGGCAGTGAATATCTTGTTATAGTTATAAATGCAGTGGATGATCTTGACTCAGACAATTAAATCTCTGTGAATACAGAAAGATTGTGCTTGATTGTGCTTTTAAATAATTATTCTGCCACACTTTCAGAAGAATAGACCTTTGTTGCCAACAGCTCATAATGTCTCCTGATATTCTTGTTGTTCTATATGCCCCACCAGAGCAACAACCTGAAACTTGAGAAGCTTTCTAAATTTATTGTTTGACTTCTAAAAAGACTATGTCCCTTTTTCATCAAATAGAGAACTCAATTTAGAAAGGAATATTTTATCTGTCAGGTATTTTTCGGAGAGCCATTTTATCTGTCTTTGTTTTGAGTTCAGTTGTACCTGTATGACTTTGATTCTCCCAGATAAAAAGATGTGCACATAATGGAAATGTGTTAAGTAAAAGTAAAATGAGTTTGCTCATAGATGTTTTTATTTATGTAAAATAAATCCATCCATTTCCATTTTCTTAACACCCTTCTTCCCTAATGGGGTCTGGAGGGTTGCTGGTGTCTATCTCTAGCTGCGTTCCGGGCGAGAGGCGGGGTTCACCCTGGACAGGTCGCCAGTCTGTTGCAGGGCAACACAGAGACATACAGGACACACAACCATTCACACACACACTCACACCTAGGGAGAATTTAGAGAAACCAATTAGCCTGACAGTCATGTTTTTGGACTGTGGGAGGAAGCCGGAGAACCCGGAGAGAACCCACCATGCACAGGGAGAACATGCAAACTCCATGCAGAAAGGTCCCCGGCCGGGAATCGAACCCAGGACCTTCTTGCTGCAAGGCAACAGCTCTACCAACTGTGCCACTGTGCAGCCCTGTAAAATAAATGACACTGTTTTATTCTGATTCCCCAAAAAGGGTTATAGAGCTTACATCCAATACTTTCCCTTATAAAAATACTTATTTTCATTATAGAGCAAGAAAAGTTTTGGACATCTTCTTGAGGTGTCAGTATCACAATTATTATTGAGCCCATTAGGAAATTTGCAATACAGTCAGGTGAAAAGTATAAAACACACAATCAAAGGCATAACCTGTTCATAAGGGTCATTAAACTGTAAATTCATCTCAAGGGAAAACATCAGAATAAATACAAATTGAAACCAACAGCCTAAAATTACAGTGATTACATTTATCATAATAAGTGTGAGTAATAAAAAGAGCTTTTCCATCTGTTTGGTTCTTGCTTTCATTCTTTGCTTTCAAGAACCTTCATCTCTTTCTATAGATGACATTAGTTCAGATTAATCAATAAGTTGATCAGTGTTTTTCAGTCCTGGTCTTCAAGACACACTGCCCTGCAGGTTTTAGGTGATCCTCTGCTTCAGTACACATGATTTCATTTGATGGCTGAACAGGGTTTTGTTGAGTTGAAATTGTTTGAATGGGGTGTGTTGAAGCAGGAGAACATCTAAAACATGTAGGACAGAACGAACCTTGAAGACCAGGTTGGGAAACACTGAAGCACATGATCAATGAAGAGAAAAATGTCTTTTACTTTTTTTTTTTCCCAGTCTCTTAAAAATGTTTTGTTATGTCAGGTAATTTGGTACAAATAGTTTTGCTCGTTACTTCTTATTGTTTCATTCTGTTTTGTTCCCTTTTAATGTATCATGTGAAATTACATAAAACACGACAGAGAAGCAGCTGCTATCAATAATGGTTTCTAGTATTAGGGTCTATGAGTAGCAACAGCTCGGGTCTAAAACTCTGATTTATAGTGCAAGAAAGTTCTTCTGTTATCAGTGAACATTTTAACTGGGTAAACTCTGAAATTAAGAAATTAAATCAGCAAACTGATGTGTGTCAACCCCCCCTCCAAAAAACAGAGTTTGAATAGAAAGTAGAGCAACAACTGAGTGACAGGAGCAGCTAAAATAGCACAATCTCAAGACAAACGAAAGATCTTACTGTCAACATGAAGAGTTGTTACGTCTTTAAATTACTCTGTTCAAAATTTCAAGTCAGTATGTAATGCTTCACTGTTTAATTAGAAAGTCCAAATTCTTCTAATGAATAAATGTGAATTTTCATTTTTGACCCAGTGGGTTTTATTCTGTTAATTGATATGAAACCTATTTGCTTATTGATTTCTTAAGTTTCAGTTTTATTGTAGAAACATTTAATCTTTGTTTTATGTAATGATGGTTGGTGAATATTGTGGAGCATTTTACTGCTGGTGTTTTATATTTACTATGCAAAGAAATTTTAGGTTGCCAGAGTAGAAATGCAATAACTCTAGTTACCCAGCAGATAGCGATCTCAGACCATGTTTGACTTTATCAACCAACCATCAAGCTAAACATCCACTTTGGCACTCTTTTACTTTCGTTTAGTAACAGGGTTTAGTACGGTGGCCGACAGGTGCAAATGTGCAGCAGTGAGAACAAGCAGAAACGTCGGCAGAGTGAAGTTAAAATGGCTGCTGCAACTGATATTTCCAACTCAGGTCTGTGACGTTTTCATAAAACTTTCCATAAACTTTGTCCTATCTTGGATTATGCTTTTATAAACTTTCATTATAGTGTCTGAATTTGTTGAATTCAAAGACTTTGACTTTATACAAGAGATGAGAGTTGGACAAAATGTCTCCCTTTGCTTTTCTAGTTATTTTTGTTTTAAGTTTATTTTAAATGTAATTGTGTGAGTAAATGTTATTGATATTTACTTTATTATAAAAGTATTCCAGTAGGAATAAACAGTGGACCTAGAAATTATATTCTGTGCTGGTATAAACAAAGCAGGTGTTTCAACTTGTTATCTTCACTTACAGCACAAAGTCACCCTGATACAGAGTTGAGGATTGTGTTGATAGGAGGAAGATACAATAACCCTCTGAATGGTAAAAGTTCAGCTGGAAACATCATCCTGGGTCAAAATGTTTTTGACACCAGCAGAAGAACAGCTCAGAGTGAAGCGAGGCAGCAGGAAGTGTTTGGCAGACGAGTCACAGTGGTTGATACTCCAGGATGGTGGTGGAATTATTCTAGAGAAGACACTCCAAAACTGGATCAGATAGAAATCCAGAACAGTGTCCATCTGTGTCCACCAGGACCTCATGTCTTTCTTCTGGTCATTCCTATTGATTTATATTTATCTCAGCTTGTCAAACCATCACTAGAGCAGCACTTGGAGCTTTTCAATACAAATGTTTTCAGTCACACCATCGTGCTGTTCACTGCAGTCGATCCATGTAGTGATGAAGAGATAGAATCTAAAATCAGAAGAAGTCCAGTCCTGCAGTGGATTCTTCAACAATGTGGAAACAGAAAACATTTTCTCAACACCAGTAACAGAGAAGATAGAGATCAAGTCAAGAAGCTTTTAGAGAAAATTGAGACCCTGATTACAATCAATGGAGGCAGACACTGTTCTGTTGACAGAAGTCAAGGAGAAACTTTGAGAAAAGAAATGACAGATTTGACTGAAAGAGCCTCAAAAAGGTTTGATCAAGTCCAGAAACAAAGAAAGAAACTGAAGCTACAGATTGAAGGTAGGTTACAATTTTCTTTATTTCTAATAATCTACAGTATTCTTTATCTTGTAGATGTTTGTGGGTAATTGCATCAGTCAACCGGAGTTTATCAGCTAAAACTTAAAATTTTGGTATTAGAAAAGTTAAAGAATTATTAAACCACTGAAATTACTTAACTATACACTAGATACATACAAACTACTAAGTTTGATCCCCTCAGTTGTACCATAACTGTTAGTGATTTTGTGTGTTCTGTGCCACACTGTGAAAAAAAACAAAAACAAAAAAAACACACTTAAATTACAGTAAAATACCGGCAGCTGGAATTTTACCATAAATTAGAGACTTTTTTTCTTGTAGTTCACTAAGGAGAGGTGTCACTGAATGCAAGAAGAAAATAAATCACTCAGTTGAACTGTGAAAAATATTTCCCTTCACTTCTGAGGTAATGAATCTGAGTGAAGAAATAAAACTAAATCTATTTCTTAAGAGGAAATTAAACGGCACAGAAATGCAACAAATTGTTCACTTGGACCAATTTAAGTTTTACCTGAGCAATAAGTTAAAAACTAATCTTCATCAGAACTGAAATACAATCAGAGTTTTAATTTGCTAGATCAGGAGTTTGTAACCTGCAGCTCCAGAATCACAAGAGGCTCATTGGTTCTGTGGCTCATTTAATATTAACATTGTTTAGTATGAAAATTAACAACAAATTAAGGTATTGAATTTTGTACTTTCTTTTTACTTCATTGTTTTTGTCCCGTGCCTCCATGTAAATATAAATTTGAATTAGAACCGTCACTGCTGCTCTATGTTGGAGAAAATAAATGCTTTAAGATTCACATCTTCTTTGTTGAAGTTCCTTTTTCGGAAAATACTTGACTATAACGTCCAATCAAACTGAAGATACAAAATCATTTTATTGTCTCGGTAAAACACATCCAAAACTTTATGTTTCTTTTCAGAGAAAGATTTCAGAAACAGAAAATCAACATAGAGCTAGAGAAATTAGATAAAGCACTGTGTAAAAAAAACCCATCCCCCGTCCCAGTGAAACAATTCACTGGGACATCTAAAGTAAAATAGCACACAAGAGTTACTTAAAATGATCAATACTCACCTCCTGAATATTTTGGGCTTTTCTCTTTTTACTACCAATAATTAGCAGCTTTGTAACTTTTTATTGGTATGTATTATCAACCCTATACCAAAAAAAGCAGCGTTTTCTATATTGAGTTTAAAAAATTACATGTTTTTTGTTTGTTCGTTTGTTTTGATGGTTTAGGTGGGAAAGTTCCTCCAGATTACTTAAGAATAGTGATGATTGGAGGGTCATATGGTGGCAAAGGTTCAACAGGAAACACCATTCTAGGAAAAAAAATGTTTAATGTTAGTGAAAAGGATGACAGAACAACAACCCACAGTGAAATCAGTCATGCTGTGGTTGAAGGAAGGCGGCTCACAGTGGTCGATTCTCCTGGATGGTTCTGCTTCAACACCCTTCAGGAAACCAGTGAGATGGATAAACTGGAAATAGAGAACAGTGTGAATCTGTGTCCTCCAGGACCACATGCTGTGTTGCTGGTTATTCCTCTGGCAATCAACAATAATGAATCATATCTGAGATCTGTTCAGGAACACATGAGTTTGTTTAGAGAAGAAATCTGGAATCACACACTTATCCTGTTTACATTTGGAGACCTGTTAGGAGTGAAGACTGTAGAGGAGCGCATAGAGAGTGAGGAAGGTCTGCAGTGGATAGTGAACAAGTGTGAGAACAGATATCATGTCCTGAACAACAAGGACCACAGTGATAAGACTCAGGTAAAGGAACTTCTGGAGAAGATTGAAGAGATGTGGGCAGGAAATGAAAAATCTTACTATGAAGTGGAGCTGGACCGAGCAACACAGCTAGAAACCAAGAGAGAGACTGGAGACAAGATGGCCAAAAGGTTGAAGACGATCAATGAGAGAAAGACAAGAGTAATGAAAGAGCTGTTTGAAGGTAGGCAATAAATATGACATATTTTCTAATGTATTCATGTAATATTAATGTTTTAGTTTTAAAAACATTACTGTATTTTTTGTTTTATTTAAAGGTGAGAGACATCCAATCACTAACATCAAGATTGTTCTTGTTGGCCAGAAATGTTCAGGAAAAAGTAAAGCTGGAAACATGGTTCTGTTCAATGATAATTTTAGCCTTACTTATGAAAGAGCTTGGTTGGAAAAGGTAATGCAGCATGCTGACTAAACAAAAAAAATAATAGAGTCAGACTTTAAATGTCTAAATTAAAGTAAATTACCTCTATAGATGTATTTATCTTTTCTTTGATTTTTATGATTTCAGAACCAACAAGATCAGAAAAAAACTTCAACATGTGTAAAACATGAAGGAATATTTGAAAGAGTAAAAGTCTCAGTTGTTGAAACACCAGGCTGGTTCTCAGACCCAACACCACCTCACTGGATCAAATATGTGTTCTCCTCTCCTGCTTGTTCCCATCTTCAGATCTTTCACAGAGAAAGATCTCAAAGCTCTGGAGGAGATCTTGAAGCCATTAACAGAGAGAGTGTGGAGACACTGCATGGTGCTGTTTACCAGGGGAGACTGGATCAATGATCTCCCTGTAGAGAATTACATCGTCAGAGAGGGAAAGGAGCTCCAGGAGCTTCTGGAGAAATGTGAGAACAGATACCATGTTATAAACCCTGGAAGATCTGATTGTTCTGTTCAAGTCAAAGAGTTGTTCCAAAAAATTATTAACTTGGTAAAACAAAACAAAGAATGCTTCACAATTAAAGGCAAAGATCATAAACTTCAGATTCTACCTTGGCAAGCAAAACAGATAGAAAAGGAGTGGAGCAGGAGAGAACAGGAGCTGATAAAGCGAATGATGAAAGCTTTAGCTAAGGAACCAGAAGAACCAACAATGCTTCATGTGAGAACAGCATGGAGCAAAGAAGACGGTCCTGACAGTAAGTTTCATATAATAATTTAATATTGTGTTTACAGTCTTTCTTACATGCTTTTTTCTCTTGATTAAAACGTTTCAATGTCTGTTTCAGTGAGTGGAGATGTTGCCTCAGAATATGGGAGCATTTCAGAAAACAGGAGACGACGAGAACATGACCAAGTTTCTGAATGGCTGAATAGCAGAGTGAGAGAGTCAGAGATCAGCTCTGGGATCGACAGCATTTCTTCCTCAAACACTTACATGGAAAACTTAGAGGAACATTTTGAAATCAATTAAAGTCAAGATTCAAATTTAGCAAAAGAACAAAGCACTAATTTATCTCATAAGTTTCTAAAAACATTTAAATAAGTGTATTTTAGCTACTTAGAAAAAAAAATGGATACTGACACTAAAAAGAGTTGTATTCAAAAAGTTTTGAAATTTCTTTCTGATATATAAACATTTTAGGTATTTCAATAAATATTAACACTTAAATATTTTAATTAGTTTTCATCATGCTTATATAAATCTCATCCAACCTTCTTGTACATTATTAATTTTGTTTAAAGGTTTATTTTGTTTTACTAAACCAGCATTGGGGAGGAAATGTAAGGAACAGTTGATTAAACAGTAAAATTATTACTTATTCATTAATACATGGAATCCATGCTATATATCTTGCTTTTATGGTGTACACTTTCCATTAGATTTTTATGTAACCTACTAGAAGATATATTAAGAATTTTTAAAAAATCATCTTGATGTGTTCTGCAAAGCTTGATGATTAAAGTTTAAGAAGTTTAGTAGACAGAACTAGTAGATCATTAAAGGGTTAAATGAATGTTATTTTAAGACAAAGTGAAAGGAGGAACTGGTTCTGAGATTAGCTTTAGAGCCACAATTTTTCCATCTGCTTGAGTTTTTCTAACAAAGAATTTTTCAGGTTTGAATACTTTAAAGCCTTAATTTAATTGTTTTAAATCACTCCTTATTAATATGACCAGTGATAACATAAGCATGTAAGGAACAAATCAAGAATCTTCTTTGGTTGGATACAAATTCTTAAAACTGAAATAAAATTAGCTAATTATTTGAACGTTTGTTCTTAGTGAACTATAAATTATAAACAAACAAGGTGAACTAAACTTCCTGAAAGTCAAATAGTGACAAATATCAATGTGTGTTTTTGAAGTGCAACAACTAAAACCCCTCTTACGTAACTTCAGATTACTAAAGCATTATACAGATGAAGACCAGGCCTTAATCTACAGAATAAAAACTTTTAGTATAAAAAGATTGTTTTTGAAATTATTTTTGGATGATTATTCTGTCATACTTTCAAATAAATATGCTGTTCTTGTCAATAACTCATAACGTCTCTTGATTTGCTTGTTGCTCTAGTTGCTCTGGCAGAGCAGTTACCTGAAACTTGAGAAGGTTTTAAAATTTTTTTGTTTGACTTCTAAACATACTGTTAGTTTATGTTTAAATGGAGAATATTTTATCTAACAGTATTTTCTAGATACTTATTTGAATTTTTAGAAAAAAATCTACAGACTGATTGTAGAAAGTAGTTTAGAAATTTTAGTAATCAAATCAGTATCTAGAAAATATCTAGAAAATAGATAATGTTTTGAAATCTTTTTGGAAAGACTCTTTTAGAGTAAAAGACTCGTTTTCTCCTAACATCCAAGTTATAAGTATAGTTACAAATACAGTAGATGGCCTTGAGTCTGAGAATTAAACCTGTAAGAGAGCAGAGATCAACTCTGGGATCGGCAGCATTTGTGCCTCAACTATTTATTTGGAAAACTTTGATGAAAGTTCTGAAAACAATTAAAGCAAACTTGCAAATTTAGGGGAAAAAATAAAGTACTCACTTATTAACTTTTTTTTTTAATTTAAAAAGTAAATATTTAAATTTGTATCGTTTTAGCTAATCAAGAAAAAAATGACACACAATGTCACTTGAAGAGTAAAATCCAGAAACATTTTTAAATTCTTTCCTGATATAACACTTTATATATTCCAATAAAATATAACACTTACATATTTAAAATATTTTTTATCATATAAATCACATATAAATAATATAAATCTCATCCTACTTTCTTGTACAGAGCCTAATACTTCTAAAGGCTTATTTTTGTTTGATTAAACCAACATTGGAGATTAAATATAATGTATAGTTGATTGATGGTCATTCAAGACAAAATACATCAGTAATTACATCTGCTTATTTGTTTATGAATGGTTTCATAAACATATTACTTATCTATTAATGGATAAACTATGCTCTGTACCTTGCTTTTAAGTTTTTTAACTTTCCACTGGATTTTTTTTTTATCTATTCCCTCTTAAGAAACTTCATGGTATTAAACATACATGTGTCAAATATTTATGCGTACAATATAGTGCACGTAAAAATGCAAAGTAAAACAGATGAATTTATATTTTTCTTGTTGCACTACACTGCCCTCTTGTGTACAAAAACCTAACTACTAGATGAAAATTAGATGTCATATTTCTTTTATGCAATATGACAACTAATGCCATTTTGTGAGTCTCACTCATTAAATTTAGTTCATTAAAGAAAATGATATATCTTTGAAAAATAATTCTGTTCATTGTGATGTGATATTAAATAATAAACTGAGGATTTGAGCTTGTCTGGGGGGTTTTTATAGGCACGCTAGGAAATATGTAACTCTATATGTTATGAATAGTTTTACTTTGTAAAATAAGTAACTGAAAAAAAATCACAATATATTAATTTCTTAGATTTATCTGTATATAGGCTGCATGATGATATATATACAGTGTTAAGTACTTTGTTTTTTTTTTTAAATAAAATTCATAGTCAGAAAGCTACTAAAGTTAGTAGCATTTATTTGTAAAAACAAAATAAAAAGAGAATGAAAACTACTACTTTTTTTATTACATCTGTTTCACACATTAAAACATATGTAACAAAATGTGAACAGATGTCATATCCTAAAGGTTAGTTGTTCTTATGATCCTGTTCAAGTGAAAGATTTGTTCCAAAACTTTATAGATATGCAGCATGGATACTTCACAAGTAAAATCAAACAAACTAAATTTCAGAAACTACCTTGGTTGCAAATCAACACACTCTCACAGGAGATGAATGGAACAGGAGTAAGGAGGAAGGGAAAGAAGGATTGAGGAATACCAAGCCTGAATTACTATAATATTCCAGACAGAATATGCGAAAAAGATTTTACATATGCCGACAACATATATATAAGTCTCTTGAATAACATGAACTCTTAAATCCCAGAATTTTAGGTGAAAATCTGGCAATTGTTGGGTCTCAGGAAGAGTTTTAAAAAATATGGTTAAATCAATACGTAGAAAGTTCACCTGTCCTCAATACTACAGAAAACCAGCAAAATTTGGCAAATTTATAGAACACAAAATAAGACCCTGAACAATGCTAAATGTTAATGTGAGTCTGTGTCTGACTTCTAGACAGGGATTTGCTTTGCTTTTATTCAGCGTTTTCTTTTGTTCTTTGCAGCAACAGCAGTTTGCTCAGTATATGTGCATTTAACACAGGAAGTCACAGTGAGCTTTTTTTTTTAATAAGGTGACTTGCTGGATAGAAAAACAGCTCACTAAGCAGTTTATAGGTTTCATTTTTTTAAGCATTAAGAAAATGTCAGACATCTGCTTTTTTGCTTCACACCGGAAAATATTTTTCTGTCGGTTTGTTTGGGTGTTTTTTTGTGAAAAGCCCTGATAATGTTGCATAAATTTGCCAGAGTTTATGCTACAGGTGCCAACCAATATTCACTTTTTGTAGACCATCTTAGGACTTACTATGTTTTTGGCAATGATCCTACAATATCTGCTTATCTACTGGTTTCCCACCCACGCCACACATTTTCCCACAAAGGTTAGAAATGCTGTCTCACAGAGAACCGACTTCAGCTGAACTTTGAGGAAAATAAATCTCCAGACGAAGTAGCTGGTGTCATTTTAAAAACTCCTTTAATTTATATCTTTAAAATTAAAAACATCTGATTTGCATTCTACCACCTCCAAAGGCACAGTCATACTTATAGCAGACCAAATTCCTAAAACACTGCCACTGAACATCTGTTTTTTTTTTTTTGTCCTTCAGTTTGTTTTGTACATAAGAAACAACGCACTATAAAAATGACTAAACAGTTTTACTGGTTAAACCACTCTGGATGGTGTAGATCATAGAAAGACAGGAGTGATATGTACTCAGTTGTAGTAGACTCCACTGAAGCTAATGTGCTGGTTTGGACGCCGTCAGTCTCAACGAACTGCAGCCTTTTAAAGACATAGCATTGAAATATTCCGAAAAAACACATGAAATGTTTACGCCAACCAATCTCGATGAACAGTGTTTAAGAATAAGGAGGGTTGAAGCAAAACAAAGCCATTGGCAGGAGGGCTAAAATGCAGCAAGATGAGAAACGGTGGTGGAGGGAAACAAAAAAAACAAAAAACAAAAAAAGTCTTCAGATTTCTCACCTCCAACCAGATACTCTGAACTGAGCAATCTGAAATATTTACATGTAATCTGACGCCTCCATCTCACCGCTAAAAGTACACAGAAGACTTCAAAGAAGAAAGTGAAAACAAAGGTTTGGATAGGTTTTTTTTTTGTAAAGATAGTCAACGTGTGCAAAGAGAGCCTGTCTGTGGTAAAGTCATCAGATATGATCAAGGGTTGATAACTCAACGTACAATCACAAATCAATAAAGCACACAAAAATAATGTTGCTTACAATGTGAGACAACACAGCACCACACACAGCACGAGAGGTTCACTTAGTGACAACAAAATCCCAAAAATAGTGAATAAATATACAGCAGGTTATTTCACTGTTCTTGCTCAGGCACAATCGTCCAAAATAAAAAAATAAAATGAGAAAAAGGGAAAGAAGCCACAAAGAGAAACAGGTTTGGCACAAAAATGAAGGGAAAAAAATGCAAACAAGGCAAGAAAATAACATCTCAAAGGAAATGAGGCCACAGAGGAACTTATTAGGCAGGATTAAAGCACTTTGAACACAAACGTCACGCATACAGTACATCTGCTGTGAAACCATAATATGAGTCCCTATAAAACTGCTTTTGTCTTTACAAGTGTGTAGCAGCTGTAGGAGGCACCCCCCAAAAAACAAAAAAAAAAAAACAAAAAAAAAACACAGTTATGTTTTCTTTACAGGGCAATCAAGTCAACTCAAAGCTTCCCAAATGTGTAAGAAAATATCTACAGTAACACTTTCCATTACTCACAATCAAACACAACCGTGGCAAAACACGTTCAGTAAGCTTTCAGAAACAACAGCTTAGTGGTGCCAACAGAAAACACACTAAACAAAACCACCCCACATATATCACCCCCCCCACCCTCTGCTGTTTTATTTCTTTCTTCTTTTAACAGTTCTTACCTCGGTTTTGTATCATGTAGCGCTTCACAGATTAGTAACAACTAGACTTAGCGCCCATGTTTGAACTTTGCTTCGCACCCTCCTCTACACACAGACATTGCAGCATTTCAAGATCGCCTACGTATGGCAGTGACGGTTTCAGGTCGGAGGGGAGCAGGGGTGTTTTCAGCTAGGCAAAAGGTTGTAATGGTTAAAATTAAACATGCCTGGATTTAGCTTTCTTTTTTTTTTTACAGAATAATACAAATAAAAGTTCACTGCGTTTCTGTGTGCAATAAGATTCTGTTTTCTAAAGCCACACATCCTATTGCAACATCAGAGACGGCGGTGTAACTCAACAGGTGGTTTTGCCATCCGGGCAGCAGCAGTAAAAGAGAGTTTGGATTGCATTGCACCCAATTAAAACAGTTTGCAGCGACAGTGTTCACACACATCGACGGGACCTATTTACAGCTATCAAACGTATAAATTAGTGTTATTTGTTTTGTACATCTGTGCGTGTGAAGGACAGGAGCTGGTTAGTTGTCAGCCGAGCCCGTGGTGAAGAGGACGCGCTGCTCCGTTCTTGCTAGCTTGGCTGGAGGCTCCAGAGACTCCTCTCCAAGCACCGCCGCGTCGGAGGGGAGGGTCAGCTCCTGGCCCTCTTCCTCACTCTCATCATCTTCTTCCTCTTCCTCTTCTGTGGATGACAAATGTGAATGGGACACAGTTATCTTTGATGCTTGGGGAGATGACTGTTGTTGCTGGCAGTGATGAGTTAGATTGAGTGCAGACCTTTGTCAGGATCCAGCTGGTTCAGGCCGCGACCTAAACTGGCAAACTGACAGCGGGACAGGAATGAGTCAAGGAAGGGTTTCTTGTATTAATTGTTATTGTGAAAGCGTGTGTTAGGGTTCCTGTATGTTTTATGTTTATACTTTTTCATAATCAAAGATCTCAGTCCCTTTCTAAGACGTATAGATGGATGAATACTACTTTTAGGCAATAGGAAAAGGAATAAACGTGAAAATGCAAACATTTCCTCCACTCTGGATTTATACAGGCTGCGTAGGAACCCCGGTGTGTGAGTTAGTACCTCTCCCATCACGGCGATGGGGGTTTCTCCCTTGGCCTGAGCCACTCTGTGCTCGATAAGGTAGTACATGTACTCGTCATATAGCAGGCGGATCAAGTGAAAGGAACCAAAACTGGCGGCACTTCGTAGGGTGAGGTCCCTGATCACCATGGAACTGGGGAGCAGAAATGGAAAAACAAAACCCAGTCACACCAAAAAAAAATCTCGCTTCTGTAACCAAAAAAAAGGATGCAGTGCATCCGTGTACGTCAAACTGTGACAAGCCTCTTTTCTAATTTCCTCATGTCCTCAGTTCCTCTTCTCAGTGTAACTCATCACATCTCAGTCCTCACCTCAATAGGTGGGGGAAGGATAAAATGCAATAAAGAGTAAAGTAAGAGGAAGTGAGGTGGAAGCCAATTGTAACACTTTAACTTCCTTTATCCTAACTATTAGATTAAACCAAAGGTCAGCTAAAGTGTAAAATGATAATTGCCGGACGGACGATTAATGTCTTCTTAGAAAGAGTCACTCAAAATGTAGTTTTCAATATAAAATACAATATAATGCCCCAATTAAGTAGAACTGACATCAACAAGTTGACTTCAGAAATTCATCTATGCAACAAAATATTTTGTAAACATTGACTTCTGAACCACAAATAAGGGGAACAAGTCGAGAAGAGACTAATTTGAAGAAGCTCAAATTAGACAAATGTATGATTTCATTATCTCACAGTAAATCTAGACTCACGCTGCTGAATCTGTTGCCAAAATAAAACTTTTCAGTGGCTGTAAATGACCTCGTCACACTGCTTTAGAGCAAAGAGGTCATTTCATATTTATTCAGTGGATGAAAAGCTAAGAGTGGTGACAGTATGCTATAAGCATGGAGATTACAGATCATAAGAAACATCCTGGAAACAGTAGCATGTTGATAGTAAAAGGACGGAGGAAGGTGTCCAAGAGGAGCGAACAAAAAGCTGATTCATCGAAGAGAACAGACTATAATTTACTTACACTAAATGGGGTATGAAGATCCTCCATCAAATTCTTCCTGTTACTTAGCATTGAGCTGCATACTAGGAAATAACATCATTGAGATGCTATCACTGAAGATTGAAATGAAATTACTGATTGTGCATTTTCCTGGCTTTCTGCTTTCTGCATTTGTCTTCATCAAAATATTCCCAATACGCTTAGAGAGCTTTAAACTGTCAGCACCTAAAATATACATCCAGTGTGGAGAACAAGGGCAGTGTACAGGCAAAACAAATTACTGGTATTACTGGACAAAGAATTTTCCTAAATGGCACCTGAAAAATAATAAAGAATTCAAGTTGTTTTTTGATAACTTGATATTGTGCCGAGTGCTGCGGTTTGATATATTGTGTAGCTCCAATCAAATAAGATGCCAGAGAATATATTTGAGTGACCAGAGCTTTCTCCACCAGAGTCCAGCACGGATACTGAAGTGCATAAAGTACCCGTACACAGATATTTACTCAATTTATTTATTTTTTTGCTCTAGTCTCTGCATGGAAATCAAACATTATTCTAACTGACATCTTTGATTATTTCACCACCAGGCGGAATATTTTTTCTTTAATGCCCCTGATAGCAACTGTACAATATCATACCAGCAGCTACGATGAACATTTATTTAACACTTCTCTGAAATGCAGACACTTCAGAGAAGATATGAGAACATGAAACATGCTTTAATGCATTCTTAAAGCTTTCAGCTCAAACCTCAAATCACACATCAGTGAAGAACACAAGCCACCATGCAGCCTCTCTCTCTCCGTTGTCTTGTCTCTGCCATCATACCTGTAAAACGACCACTTGAGTAAGAAGAGCTTGGCAGCTTTTGGAAATGCAGGGCTGTGCTGGTATGGCTTCAGGACCTGGGAGACCACGCCATCAAGCCACACGGCCCACTGCTCCAAGGAGTTCTGCTGCTGCAGGGTCAGCTTGAAGTCCTGCTCCAGCCGCTGCACCACACGGTCTTCGCATCTGCACACCCATGAAGCTTGCTCCTGCAGAGCGATACCGAGAAAAAAACATGTACTTTAAAATTTTGGTTTTTTTAAAACAAACTTTGCTCAGGTAGATCTTTTTGTCTTTGTCTGGGGGGTAATGCTACAACCTCGTCAGAATGGTGATGAGACTAAAGTGGAGTTGTATCAGGGCTGATGATTATTTACAAAGGAAATGGAGGCAAGAGGCAGTGTCTCATCTTCCTGTGTGAAGCACTTAATCATTTCCTGACAGATTAACCGTTCTAACATTGATACAGTTTAAAATCAGAACAGCAGCAGTCATTTCTAGTATTATAATATATAATATATTACCTTTTATATTTTATATTACCTTGGGAGGTTAGCTGTTTAGAACCTCCCAAAAGAACCTCACTTTGATCATTCTGAATTATTCCTTTTGCTAACTGAGTGAAAAATGTGAGCAAGAGGCACAGGAAGCTCGCATTTAAACCTAAACTTTCAGTCATGCTTTAAAATCAACCCCAGATCTAAGCCGATAACCTGCAGAAACATTTCTGAGAAACAGAGAACAGAGAAGGGGCTTCCTGGGTTAGAAAGTGATCAAAGCCCGCTGCGTGTCACGCCTCGCCAAAACCACAAGCTGCAGCAGAAATTACTGCTCTCTGCACAAAACTAAGATAAAGACCTAAGCCCCGATAGTGAAATTCAAGTGGTGTCACTGAGATGCTCTCAGGGCCAAAAACTCAGAGCCTAAACCAACCTGAACGTTCGCAAAGTCGACTCGGTTGAGGTCGGAGAGCATCTGGTTGATCTGAGCTGTGTTCTGGAGGACAGCGCGGGCTGCCTGGGCAAGATGGTTCAGACTGGTGTAGCGGCGCAGCGTCTGGGCAAAAGCATTGGCTGATGTCACCTGAGGGCAAGGCAGGGTCAGAAAAGATTGATCAGAAACAACCTCGTGAGAACAATTAGTCTTTTTTGTGTATTTTATACTAAACAAAGTAAAATCTTCCAATTAAATTATTTCAAAAATTAAATCAGTCCTTTCTAATACTTTTCTAAACATATATTGTTGCAGAAAATGCTTCAAATATTTTTTTTTTATTCTAAATAATGATCTCCCAGGGATAAAAGTAGTTTGCTCTCTAGTGAAATGTGAGGCAGTATTGGAGAGCTGTACCTTGATGCGGACCATTTCCTCAGGGATGTTCATCATGGCGTTGGTCAGCCAACTCTCAAGGCTCTTGGCAAAGTTACGAATGGCTTGTGTTAAGGCACCTGCAGACAACAAACATAGTTGAAATGTTTGTTGAAATGAAATAAAAGTTATTATTTTTACTTCAAAGTAATAACTTTGTAATAAAACCAGGATCGGTGAAGTGAAAATATAACAAAGAGGAATAGTAAAACAACACAAAAGTAAGATCAGCTAAAATAAACTGGAAACAGAAAGAAAGCTGTGCAAAACCCAAGTAGATGAATAGTACAGGACTGTTTGAAGGCAACCTTAATCTTTGCAGAAACACTTTGCTTAACTTAGCTTTGTTGTAACTTAAGTTTGCGGTTAAACATGCTTTAAAAGTAGCTGTTTAACCACACATGACAATGCTTTGTCATGCACTGCAGAGCCTTACTGGGGATGGGTCTGAGGACGTCGGGGATGAGGATCTCCACCAGGCTCTGGTACAGGCTGTTGTCACAGTCACGGCTCCAGCGCAGCACCGGCTCGTACTTGCACAGCAACACCAGGCAGGATTTTGGGAGGCGCTTCTCTGACTCATCGTGCCTGTGAAAATGGAAAGTTTGCACGGAAAAAGTCGGACTCCTATAGCAGAAATAAATTGCTATTCTCTGCCAAAAGGAATGGAAACACTTACACAGCCATTGGAGTATCTCCAGCTTGGCTTTGGCTGAACCTCCAGAAGGTTTTCCATAGAGTCTCTACCAGCGTAAACTGCAGATTGACCATCACGTCCAGTATGGCCTGAGAAAAAATAAATAAATCTATATCAGACACATGCACCGGTGATAATGAATCATCATTTGGGGGGTTTTTTTAAGCTGAAAGTGATCATATTTAGAAAAACAATCATTCTGGCTCCATCTTTGATAAATAAATTCTAATAAATGCATTTCCAGTCAATACTGTTAAAAAAAAATTTTTCCTTCTAGAAGGGATCTATTCCACCTTTAAGTTGCTTCTGCATCACTCTCCCCTTAACAAAGAAGGACTTCATCTATTTTTACACAACGTAAGGATTCAAAAGCAACATGGAAAAGCCATTCTCATAAATATTTGGTGTAGAAGCTTTCTGGTACCTCACAGTGTTCTCTGTAAAGCAGCTGAAAGCTCTTTATGTGGTCGAGTTCAATTCCCTCCGGGAAAGACTTCCCATGGAGGTCGATGTCTGGAAACTCCGGGAGAGATCGAGAAGCATCTGGAGACAGGATCCACGCACAGATTACCCATAGATTAGTAACATCATATGCATTATAAATAACTTTAATGTAGGAATAATGGATCTATAATAGATCTGTTTATTCATGTTTATCAGGTGAAACTGTCCGATCAATGTAGGATAAACTATCACCAAACTCACCCAGGAACTGCTGGTACTGCTGAACCTGGGTACTGATGTCCACATGTCCTGATCCCTGTTGCTGCTGCTGCTGCTGGCCTGCTCCTGCTGCGGTCCCGTTGGTCATACCTTCAACTTTATGCACGGGCTTCAACCTGCAAGGAACAAGGGTACCGACTGAATTAAAACAACACTACAGCAGCATAATGATAAACGGGATGTGAGTAGCTGTGCTCAAACCTTTGTTTCTGAGAGAACGGCTGTTGCCTCATGGCCAAATGCTGTTGGTCTTCCATCAGTCGGAGAAGAGATGAGCCGGCCTTGATTCTCAGTCCGTAATAGTGGTATTTAGAATTGCCCCTAAAAGGAGAGAAAAATAATCAAGACTCTCCTTTCTTTTATGAAATTTGCGCACCTACACCTATTCTGAGTTCATCTGTACAGAGAGTAGACGACAGCTGAAAGGTGAAGGAAATTATATGTATCATTTCCTTCACCCTTCACAAAACAAATTACATGAAGGATATGCATCCTTCATGATATGCATCATGAAGGCTGCATATCATATCCCATATTAAAAATTGAGTTAGGCATTTGGTTTCAGCCAACTTGAGTCAATAGTTCTAGAACCAACATCTAGAAACTGATATTTGTTTATATTTTGCACAATCAGATTTGACGGAAAGAATCTTTAAACATAATTTTTTATGCCTTGGATTCAGGTGTAGCTTAGAATGCTTTGATCAGAGTTTGTTCTTGTATTTCTGGCTGTATGTTTCGGGTCGTTGTCCGGCAGGAAGGTGAATCAAGGTGTTCACCTTCCTCTAACCTGTCAGAGGAAAACCTTTCCTTCAGGATAATCCTGTTTTGCGCTACTAACTATCTGCATATCAGCTCTGATCGTCTTCCTTGCCCCTTCTGAAAAAAACACTTCCTTTGCATAAAGCTGCCACCGACATGTTTCACTGTGAGGACGATGTGTTCAAGATTACGTGCAGTGTTAGTTTCAGGGCATACACAGCGTTTTGTACGTAGGCCACAACGTTCGACTTTGGTCTCATCCAACCACAGCCTATGGTTTGTGGCAAACTTGTAATAGAGCTTTTTTTTCCCAACAAACACTTTGTTGTTGCCACTCTTAAATAAAGGGCCGTTTTGAGGAGTACCCAACTAAAAGTAGTTTTGTCTGGAGCTGAATATAGAAGCTGAACACTTTTTCAGACACCTACCGAGTGCCCAGGCGTCGCGTGCGTAGCCCCATGAACACGGATCGGATGAGTTTCCCAAATGAAGCAGCATTGACTGGTTCAAGCTTCTGCTCCTGGCAGTGCAGCAGGTAGTGGCAGTACAGCGTGGAACGTGGCAGACTTACTCCTTCAGCCGTCTCATAGTTGTCCAGCAACCACTGTACCTGACACACATGCAACGAAAGAGAAAAGCGAGAAGGAAAACGGCTGGTGCGATTAGAAACACCAGTAAATGCCAACATATTTGCCAACACATTTGAAAATTAATAGAAATAGTCCATGCAGTAAAGGTTTTATAACTAAATCCTGCAAACACAGATCCATTCGCATTCACAGCTCGGTCATCCATTCAAGAATGAAAACAAAAACGTCTGTTTGCGTGCCGTGGCATACAACTTTGGTATGCAATGAATCAATGACCTGGAATACTGATGGGATGTCTGCCAAACATGTTTTTAGTAAATATTATTATCACATGGGAATCAATATGATGAATTTAAGATGAACTGTATCGTGTTGGGGCATTTCAAGCAAATTATAAATGCCCCTCATCGCATGCACTGCAATGACATGAGAATGATGAGGTCATGGTTTAGTTTTCCCTTAGAGGAGGAACGTTTTGCAAGTTTTAGTGTTGATCCGAGTCCTCAGATTGTTCTTATGTGTTCTGATTGACAAAACTCCACTATGACATCATCATCGGTGTGCGCCATCGGAGGGTTGTGTGGATGGGAACGGAACGAGAAGAAAACTCCTGCGCTTGGCGCCTCTGCATACCTTCTTGTCTGCCGACGGCACGCTACTCTCCTCGCCCTCTGTAATACTCACAGTGGCTGGGGAGGCGCGGGCGCTGTGTGAGTAGTTCTGACTGTTCCCGGCGGCCCCTCCATTGCTGCTGCTGCTGCTGCTGTTGCTGCCACTGCCCAGCATGTAACCACCCTGGATCACGTAACTGCCTGCTGCGCTACCATTGGTGCCCGCCCCTTCCTCTGACCCGTTGGCAGTGCCCCCGGCGGTCACTACAGTGGCGCCGGCCCCTGCTGCACTAGTGGGCTGGGCCACAAACATGGACACACCCCCCGTGGCGCCGGCAGTCACAGCGACTGTCAAACTCGTGCCAGGGGAAGAGGCCTGTGCGCCTGAAGTTGGCTGACCTTCATAATACTGGCCAGCTGTGCTCTGGGTGTACAGTGGCGTTTCAGTGTAAGGGAAGTTGCTGGAGCGGCTGGTTGAGAGAAAAATAAAGATTTCTTTAAAAACTTTTAGAAAGCACATCATGCTTTCTGTCAGAAAATGAATTCTGTTTGGACATTTTAAGACGATTATCGGTCACAAGTGGATTCTGACATGGTGCTGGTGGTGTAGTTGGTGTCTCCTCCTTCCACATACTGCACTTGGTTGGCATACACATGCTGCACCGGCACTGAAGCAAGCTGCTGCTGGACCTAAAGAGTCAGCACACGCAAAATCCAATAAATCCTTGTTAGTAACTCTGTCAACATGAAGAAACTAAATTCATTTTGCATACTTTCCATTTGTAATTAAAACTGCACACATTACTCAGCTGCAATTACAATCCTTGTTCCTTCAGCTTTAAAGCAGCACTTTCCCTTGTGTCTCCCTAACCTACTTGGTAAAAAACAGTCCAGAACCCATTGTTGTCATTGTGGACTTTTGGCACCCAGGCCAAAGATTCAGGATCTGCTGTCAGATGATGAAGCGGCAACTCGTCTACTGTCCTATCTCTGCCTAACTCGACGGCCTCCATTGAAACGGGAAGCTAAAAGGTCCACAGAGACAATAAGCTGACAAATACTGAGCCAGAATGAGAGGAAGTTAAACATTGATCAGCACTCTCATGTGTTTTAAGAACTGAAGCTATGAAGTCCAGTTGGTTCGAATTTATCCTTGTGTATCTTTTGTGTGTATTTTCAACTTACTTCCTGTGTGATATGAACAGGCTGTAGATTGGTGACACTGAGTTGTGTGCCTGGCTCAGTTTTGGCTATCTGAGAAGTGGCCTGCACCACCGACCTCTGTTGAGACAAAAATCCTTTTAGAACAAAAAAATATCTAAACAAATAGAGGTTAATAAGTGTATTTGTAAGTCTGAATATATCTTACCTGCTGGGCTGCCTGTACCTGCTGAACCACCTGTGTGGGAACTCCTGTCTGCACAACAGCTGGAGGTGGGCTAGAATCTGACACACTGTCACTTGAGTGAAGAGAACCCTCTGAAAGTAAAAAAAAACAGAACATCCAAATTTCAGATTTTTCTGGTTTAAATGCAGCATTTATTTCTTAAGATTGTACCAATAACTCTAATGACAAACATTACCTTTAAAATTCAGTGTGGCAAACAATATATATTCTTAATAAGAATGAACAAGTCATTGCTATTAAACAAAACATACATATATATATTCACATGCCACACTTTTTCTTTTCACTCAACTTGCCATTTATTTGCTTGGATACAGCTAGTTTGATTTAGTAATGAAAACTTATGGCATAGCCTTTGTATGCATGACAGTAATCTTCTAAAGCAACTGTGCACATATTAGTAAGAAATAAACTATATTTGTAGTATCAGCCACAACTATCACTTAAAAAAAATATTTTAAATGTACAAATAAAGATTCTGTGACTTTGTATGGTGTCTCCTTATTTAACAGGCCGTCAACATTCAAAAGCCAAGAAAGTCAGAAAAGCTTCCAGAACAAATGAATGAATTCTCCTTGTATTTTAACAATAACAATAACAACCTGACAGGTGACTCTGAATCAGCACCAATAGAGACAGACTAGAGTGGAAAAGCGTCAACAATTTTACATGTAGACAACTTATAACAGGAAAACAGATGCATTCAGATTTGATTGGTCAAGGTTATACATAATAAAGAAATACCAAAAAATTACAAGTCTTTTGTTTTATTTTTTGCAGACACCACTAAAGCTCAATAACTAAACTACAGCATCCCTTGAGCACAGATGAGCAGCTACACAAACAATGATTCCATGGTGTTGAGGACATTTTAGCAAATGCTGTGCTAAATTCAGACGTTACCTGTGACTGTGACAACAATGTACTGAGGAGTGCTTTGAGCATTGCCAGACTGCGTGGGGGAACCCTGGATCTCTGCTGTCACGTACTGCGTTTGAGCCGGCTGCACCTGTGATGCGGTCTGGGTTTGACTCCCGGCTGCAGGTTTCTGAGAGGCGACCACGGAAACCTGCTCAGTGGGAGTAGTTTGGCCTGTAGGTGTGACAACAGTGGGGGTAGCCACAGCAGTTTGAATCTCTGCCAGAAACTGAGGTGTAGTTGCAGGGGTGGAGGCAGTGTCAGGCTGACCCGGTGTGACGGTCACAGCAGCCCCCTGAGGCTGGGCTGCTGGTTGCATCTCCCCTACATAGGCTGAGGTGGCCATTACAAGAGCTGGCAATCACCCTAAAACAAAAAAAAGAAAGAGAAAAAATAGGATTTTAATACAAACCCCCCCCGGATACAGTTATTACACAAAGAAGATTCTCTATGGAGCGGTGCAAAACATAGAGTATTACCTGAAAATATGCATCTAATACTTGTAAATAACGTTTATATTTCAAGGAATGACAATTAGAAGTTACAATTGGTCTAAAAGTGTAAGATGGTGAGCAAACATAAAAGTAATTTGTGGGCAAGTTTGCGTACTGGGGATATCAGGGTTACATCTACATTCTCATTTGTCTGGAAAATGCAAATGAATGAATGAGGCCTGATCAAAAGTGCCGCAGTGGCGGACCTGTTGGCGGAGCAGGTACTGAAGAGATGTGGGGGAGGAACAATGATGGGAATAAGCAGTTTGGTGTCTCATTACGTGTAACAGGATCTCCCTACATAAAACCTTTCATTTAGTTTTGCCTGTTATGTGAGCTGAGATAATGCCTCAATACAATGTCTTATTGTTGCAAATCATCTTGTTTTATGCCACCATAATGCATCAAGTGTAACTAAGTTAATTGCTTTTACTTAAGTATTGTCATATAATGTTGATGTCTCAACATTAAAAATATTTTAGGGAAAATGTTTTATACAAAAATCCAAACACAATAACATGACAATCCATTAAACTTATTTAGATTTTTACACCTGCTAACAACCATTTTATAGATTTACCTAGACATTAAAAAGATATCTGCTCTCTATTCTTCATTTTTTTCTGCTTATAATTAAAATGATTCTTTAGGTTTGTCATTTCTTCATTTGGATAGCAGTTGTAACTAAATCCGAAGTTTACACAAACTCTTCATGAGCATGAATTTCATATCAAGCTTTACCTTTAAAATGTTTATTTCAATGTTTCTTTTGTAGAGTTAACCAAAAACAGACCAAAGACCTCAGTGAATTTTGATCCCACAATAAATACATATAATGCCACTATTTTTGAAATACGTTTACATTAACAAGTTGCACAGAAAATAGCTGCAATGCTTTTTGCAACCATATACAAACTTCCTCCATGACATTGGCTGGATATCTGACAAGTTGATTTTCAATGGTTGATTTCCTGACACAAATTTGTCTTTTAAGAATTGTCCATAAATTTTCCTTATAGTTTTCTTTGTTTGCTCTAAAACCAGTTTGGATGTGTGCTTGGAGGATCCAGATGTGGCAAAAGTTTCACGGTGTTGACTTCAGGTGAAGTTAAAAAATTTGGGGGTTACTGTGCAAGAAAAGTTTCGTAAATGTTAATGGAAGGACTGTATAATTTTCAGCCTATGTTTCAAATGTTGACCCAGTTCTGAATGAGAGAATCAACAATGAATCCAGCCTAGTAAGAGAATTCCTGTTGTATGTCATGAATTTCTTCCACACAGAAAAAAACATAATCTACATAAATCACTAAGAGTCCCAAATTAAAAAGACATTAGGGTCTTGATGAATGTGTGTAAATTTATGTCTGGAGCTGTTTGTATAAAAGAGACTTAAAAACAAATAAATCATTCATGAGTACATACAATAAGTGTGGATTGATGAGAACAAAACTTAAAATATGTGAACAAAACATCAAATATTAAAAACCAATCAGAAATAAGAAGATATTTTACCAAGTTGCTATGTAATAATGGACTATTTTTAAATGCTTGATACAGTTAGTCTAAGTTAGTTTAAAAGTCCTTTGATGAAGACAGCACACAGAAAAACCAGTACACAAAAGGTCCACATGCTGCACAGACATTAAAGTCGTTGCTTTTATTGTTAGGGAAAAAAGAATCCCACATGCTATAGAATATAAATTATGCACAAGAACAGTCATTGTTAATGCAATTTAATATGACAAACTAATAAATGATTACAATGTTACATTGTATTTATGTCTATAGCCAGGGGAAGGGGAGGGGGGTATATATTACCAGTGACAGTTTTTAGGACTACTGCAAATGTGTATATAATTTTAAATTATACATTTCCCATTTAATGGATGCTGGGAGAGAGTGAGGGCTTTATTCCACCATAATAAACATGTTGTCTGTTTACATTCGACACACTACCTTGTTCGACTTTTGCACGGTCATTAACTGTTAAAACAGATACACTGCTCTCTAAGACCAGCCAAACACCTGCATAATACCCTCCTTCGCCACGCCCCTCGCACGTTAAATGTCTGCCACCTGCCACAACTGTCTCAAATTTTACACATATTTCATACCTACTTCTTCCAAGCCCAGATACCATAACCCGTATTCGGTCATTAGACTTATATACCAGTCTCATTTTGTTTCTCCACTGGATAGTACACGTTATCAAACCTGTGTGGTGAGTTCATTAGAGCAACATGACATTTTAATACGGAACCTCATGCGCACTATGTGCTGAAATAAACACGGGTAACGTTCATTTCTAATGATATGATACGAAAGCTTCACGCAGAAACGAGCACAAGCTTGTCGTGACAGCTTTCTAGCAAGGTAACTCGATAAGCAAGCTAACTGCTCTCTACAACAACCGCCATTTTGTACCTTTTGCATTTGACATCGCCATAACAACGGCCTGCTTGACTATGCATCTGTGGCTGCGCCGTCATGGCAGGCAAGACTCTGTGTCATTAGAAGGAGATGCATACACTAACCGTCGCGCTTAACTTGTTAACGGACCAACGGCTAGCTTTAGGCTAACCTCGCTGAAAGGCTGACTCCCGTTATGGCTACTGTAACAACAAGGAAAAAGCAAAAGCACAATTCACTGTGAACCACCAAGAGGAAAAATGTTTCGATTTACCTATAATTTGACCTCCACGCGCGCTTGTCCCAAAATAAAATATCTTCTTATATTTTTATAGTGGATTCAGTTGTTGTTGTTGATTCTCGTTGCTGGGTTCTTGTCGCCAGGGCTACCGTGGCTATGGCGCTTCGTCCTCACCAGGGCAACTGTTGCTACCCACCCGCTGCCTTCCCTCCCCCTTCTTCGCTCTGATTGGCTGACGCAAACCAAATTTGGTTAAAGTCATAGTAGCAGTGAAAAGAAATACTACAAAGCACCCCACGCCCATTCGAGTATAATCACTTTTAATCACATTTTTAACTGAGCAATAACTTACTATGTATGTTTCAAATAGAATGGTGAAGTTAATTTACACAAGTATAATTAAAAGCGACATACCTATAGATTCAGTACACACTAATGTTTTTTAAAGCATTTATTCCTGCTAGTTTTGATGATTATGGCTTACATTTGAAGAAAAGCTACATTTTAATTTCTTGTGAAATAGGAATATTACATAAGAGGAATAAAGTAAAGATATTTGTTAACGAAATGCTATGTTATGTTATGACCATTTTGCAGACTACCTATAAATCAAAGTAGAATGGAAGGAAAAAGTGTGGTAGAAAATTATCCTTAGGCAATCTTTTCAAATCTTGAAAAGATTGTGAAGCAAAATACCAAGATTGGGGAAGAATCAAAAAACATGGACTGAAGATGAAGTAAAGAGCCACCTCACACATATATGCAGGATAATGGGTCACAGCTGTTGCATTTCTTGTGTTAAGCCTCTCATTAAGAGGGACAACATCAGAAGCTTCTGATGCTGTCCCTCATTTTTATTCATTTTCATTTGTCACTTAGTGAGTAGAGTCAGAAAAACTAGGTTTCACTTATCCTGAATCATTAATAGTATTTTGCTCAGTTTTTCACTTCCTATATTCTGCCACTGTTTCACAAATAATGTGAAAACTCTTACTTCACCAGGGAACTGACTGAATTTAACTTTACAAGCAGCATTGCAAACACTATTTATAGTACCCATGTCTATGTCTAAATAGACATGGGTCTAAATAGCAAAAAGAAAAGTGGATTAAAACATTTTGAATGTTATTGATGATGGGAAGAAATTCCAAGTAAAAAGGAAAAAGTCCATTAAATAAAAGTTGTAAATACTGATTAATTAAGCCATATATTTTACACAATACAAATTATATATTTAAAGTTGGGAAAATATACATTTATACATGACAATAAATGGATAATATAATGATTATGAAAGACAAAAAGAGAAATATAGAAAATTGTGTGTGTTTTGTTAAAACCATCCAATAAACATTTTAGAAGGTGAAAAACAGATTTTTCTGTCTATTAATTATTCATTCAGGCTGAGAAAGGTTAAAGTTTCTTATGCAAAAGTAAAACAAAATATAAGATTAAAACATTTGACAATATTTATACATATTTATTTGTATAACATACTATATTTTAAGATTTATTGTATACAATTACACATTCAAGATAAAACACATTTTAAAGTTTGTTCAAAACAAACGCATTTATTGATCTAACTGGTTTGCATTTTTATTGTGCTGCTATGACCCCCATGATGACGTGTTAATGAGTGTCATAGTGGATGCCCTGCCAAAATGCCATTTAGCTTGGTTTTTATCCTTCCATTAATTACAGATTCACCATTGCTATTGTAATTTCCTAAACGGGTGACCTTTGACTATGTAGCAACTGATTAAAAATGTACTTTATAGTTTTCTGACTCATGGCAAGAATTCAATGTTATCTGTTTTTGAAAATGTCACCAATCCTTTCTCAGTCCCTCCTGTTCACCTTTTGGCAAAGGGCTAACAGAAAAGATCATTTTCAATTTAAAAAAAAAAAGAGAAAATGTTCAAAAGTCATATAGGGTGATGTGACAATCAAGAATGGCAAATAGTACATATAATAATTAAATCAACATGTCAGAAGCAGAATTAAATCCTCTTTCTTTCTTTCTTTCCATTTTCTTTACCTGTTTGCCCTTGCAAGGTTGCATGAGGGCTGGTGTGGGGGTTTCAATTTTAATGTGATTGTACCTTCACTGCTCTTTTGGTCAGATAACCTGATATGCCTAGTGATTTCTTATGTTTGTTTAAGAGAGGTGAAGACCACTTTTAGTTGCCATGATTGATGTTATAAAACTCCTGATAAGTAAATTTGTTGTGTGTTACCCAGAGACATGGACAAGGATCCCATCTGGTCACCCCTTTACCAACTTTCTAGAAGCACCCCTGCTCTGAAATGAGACCTTTCTGTTGTTTTTTTTTTCTGAATACAAGCCAGGTTTTAAATTGTTGCATATCAATATGCAATCTGATCAGTTAACCTCTTACACCCTAAGCGAGCCGAGGTCACATGGCAGCTGGACCCACCGGTGGGTCCGTCGGGTTCTAGAGGTTAGTCATATCTTGTTTGGATAATTGCAGAAACTTTGATTAAGTCTGTTTCAAACTTGAGAAAGGGTTAAATTTAGGGACAGTGATGGAAACGAACACACGTCATAAGCTGAAATACAAATGGATCACAGATGCTTCTAATACATTTGCTGATTATGCCACCTTTGGTCTGCCTTTTGTTTCCATAAAGGTCTTTCACTATATCACTTTTTCAGATCTCTCTCTCTCTCTCTCTGTTGGAGAAGGCTTGGCGTCCTCTCCAATGCATAGCAACAAACTCCTTTATAAACCACATCTGGATCACCTGAAGGGGCATAGCTCAAGCAAACTGGGACACAGACATTTAAAAAAAAAAAAAGAAAGAATTTTTCCATCTTGCATTACTTGCTTGGGATACAATGTGGAAAGCAGTGGTAATGGCCGTGTGTTTGCTTGTGGCTGGGGTTGGAGCTCAGCCCTTGGAGGATCCAACGTATGGGGTGAAACTCTGTGGCAGAGAGTTTATTCGAGCAGTCATCTTCACCTGCGGAGGATCACGATGGAAACGATCACTTAGAAGTCAAGGTAATACAGGAGCTGCTAAATCTTCACTTTCACTCTTGTTATCCTGTCAGGATACTTTTTTATAATTTGTATCTAACTTGATGTCAAAGACGGTCAAAATCACACATTATTACATCTATTTATACGATTTCCAAACCAGTGCAGAGTTAATTTAAAATCCATGATCAACTTTTTGTTTGAATTGTTCTACAATGTTTGACAATTCTTCTTCTCTTTTTTTTTTTTTTTTTTTTTTTTGCAGAAGAAAAGTGTTATCGATTCAGTATTTTTGCCATGTAGTTTAAGGGTACTGGTTCAAGCAACAATTGAAATAGAATATCTTTAAATCAGATATTAATAGAGTTATGTTAGAATAACAGGTGCATTTGACGATCCAGGTACTCCTACTGTTATGTAATTTTTTGGTGCATCTTTATAAGAGTAAACATGAGCAAGCTATATTGTTCCCTCCACCAGATGTTTCAGAAGACCCATTCACCTCCCATCAAGATGAGTCTTCAGAGGGCTTGACCTCCAACTTTATGGTTGAAAATTTCCTTCAAACAACCAAAGACCTCAGCTTTGTGCCCCAAAACAACCCTAATGGTGGGTTCAGCAGGTCCACCAGGTCATTCATTACTGATGAAATCCTGGAGGCTCTCCGGAAAGCTGACCGCAAAGGCAGGGATGTCGTGGTGGGTCTATCCAACGCCTGCTGCAAGTGGGGCTGCAGCAAAAGCGAGATCAGCTCCCTTTGCTGAGGGTTGATGAATGAATGCATGTATTAGCAAATGTTTTTACACCCTCCCACAAATATGCACACATACACACAGAAACATTTTAGTTTTATTTAACGTTTGTCAAGCAGTTGAGTCAAATTAGTAAATGTGTTCTGTTTTCCATACTAAATGTCTTCAATGTTTAAAGATAGACAGGAATAAATGTACTTTTTTTCATTCCTGATTAAATTAATGTTTCTGCAACTTTTAAGAACTTTGTGCAACATTTTGTATAACTTCAAAGACAGCCTGTCATGTGAAAGTAGGTCTAATTTAATTTGTAATGTAAAAATATTGGCTATATGTTTCATTGAACAAATGTGTTGTAACAATTTCCCATTCAAATCAATAAAACCGTCATAAAACTATAAAATGCCTTACTCACAAACATGTTGATGTGTTTCTTTTCCTCACAGAAATATTTAGCACATAAATGTTAACAAAATGCAGAAGAAAACTGTAAACTCTTGAAGAAATGGTCAATCTCAGAAACAAAGTGTATCTGCAATAAAGTAAAACCAATGTTAGTTAAATTTTTTTGCACCAGTCTGTTAATGTAAATTTTGGCTGCTAATAGTGCATGCAGCTGAAAGTACTCATTCTGACAAGCAAAATGGAAAAAAAACAACATCCTTATTATGCTTTAAAACAAAAAAAAGAAACTGAAGGTGAAAAAGCCAAACAACAAAAAGTGGAATGAATGTTCTGCTTCAATTTGAAATAACTGCATTCAGTTTTATTATGCGTTATCAAGCTGTTCCAATTTATTATTAGTTGGATTGTGATAAAAACAGACACTCCAAAAAGGAAACAACGAAGACAACAAAAAAACCCGAAACAAAACAAAAGCAAAGCATGCTTTGACAGTGAGGGCACGTTTTAGGGCACCACAGAGCCATACCGGAAGTCTGAAGAACAAAGAATGAAGAAGGAAGTATATTATAGCAGTAACGTACTTTTACGTCATCGGTAATTCCTAAAAAGGGAGGGGCTTCACCCGGCAAAGTTTTTAATTCCGCACTTACTTTTTTTCAGCGTTAGTTTCCTACGGCGACAACATGCGCTTCATGTGTCTTTGTGTATCTCGACATGAGGTAAAGAATTTTGAGTTATAGTAGAAATATTTACATAATGTATAGGCCTGCTGAAAAGCAAATGTTGGTGTTTATATATGTATTCCTGCTATGTCGTGGAAGTGAACGTAACTCTGTGAATAGCAGCACATTTACCTGACTAGAGGATCTCGTGACGTTCAGTGCGGTGACTTGTTTTTATAGAGCTTTTGGTCCGTTATGTAAATTTACTCGCTTCAAGTAAAGATAAATCTACGGAATGAAAACGTGTTTGTTTTTCAGAAACTTGAGGTCCAAATGTGATGGCCACACCTACGACGTGGTGGCTGCTGCCCGTCTTGCTGGTCACCTTCCCGTACTGTTGTTGTTCTAGCCCAGGTAGGCTTATTCAAATTTGTATATTACTGGGAGAAGAGTATCTCGAAACTTCATTTTATACAATTTAGCTCCTTACATGCATATTCCCTCAGAAATTAACAAGTTTATTTTCTACCAATATTATAAAATGAGCTGTACTGAGCTGTAATCATATGTTTTGCTTGAGTTGAAAATACTATTATATCAAGGAGCAATATTTTTATTTAAAAATTATATTAAAAATAAACTTTCATCATGTGGTAATATGGATTATATAGGATTGTTTAATTCTATTCCATGAACATTTTCACCTAGTTTCTTCCACTGGATTATTTATTTATTTGTTTTAAATGCTGCATTTGCTTTTTAAAATATGCCCAAATGCAGTTGTCTAGTACTATTTAACTGTATAGTTGCACTACTGAATGGTGCTACTATTAGAAAGCATCCTTGCTGGTTGTTTTTAGAGCAGTATTTGAATTTGTAATGTTCTGACTGTATGTATGCAGTACATTAATTACTAATCACTATTTGATGCTGCTTTTCTTGTGATCACAGTTAAAACCACCAAATATGTGGTGATCAGATTAATCAGTTAAGTCTATTGTAACAATCCCTAGCTTTATTTTTGCTTTTCATTATATGAGCAATTATTTGCATTTACACTCTAAACATGATTTGATTTTCAGTCTACATTAAAGGGGAAGTGGTCTTAAAGGAAGACTGTAGCTACCTGCTTCCTGTTAACACGGCAACTACTGCGCCTTCTTGTAATGTCTCATGTGCAAGTATTGAACTGATTACTGCAAAGCACACGTAGGCTTATGAGAAATGGGTAAAGGTGACAGGCGTGCGTTGAATGTGTTAAAAAAAAACGTGTATGCTTGAGAGACAGGCGGATGAGCATGTGAGTGACTAAAACATCCTTTGTATTGTTGTGTTTTAAATGAGTGTGCCTTTCTTTGTTTTGTAACTTTTTGTGCATTTCTTAGAGAACTGCTTCCTATTTGTTTGGCCCGAGCAGCAAAGCGATGTGAAGGCCTATTGTTTTTGTACTGTTTATTATTCTTTTACTTCCACCCTCTTTGGAGGCCTTTTTGGGGGCTTTATCATATTCAAAAACTCACCAAACTTGGCGGATGCATAGAGACTGTTTAAAAATTTTGAATTTTAAGGTCGTCGCAAAAATTGAAAAAGAAAAACGGCTCAACGGTGCCACCTAGCAATTTTCAAAGGACCCTTTGCTATTCACTTACTTCATCGTAGAGACATGAAATTTGGTACAGTTGTAGAGCTCACTAAGACGCTCAGAATTTACAATTAATGTCATAGTATCACAGGAAGTCGGCCATTTTGGATTGAAGGTCCGATTTTGACCCCATTTTTGCCGTTTACAGCCTTTGTATTTGATCGAACACCTCCTAGGGATTTCGATTGATCGGCTTCAAACTCGGTCAGTCTGATCATAAGGCATGGCCAATTCAAAGTTATCGAAACGGTGAATTTTTGAGTATGCTGAAGGGGGGTTAGCAGGGGTCAAAGTTCACCTACTCGCCATGAAACACGAAACAGTTATAACTCACAGGAAATGTCACGGACACTTGGATTCTTTTTCTGACTCATACCCCTAGCAGCTTCACACAGTGGTCATTATATTTTTGTATTGTGACTCACGAGGATAGTACCTCCCGTATCTCCAATACTGTTTTGACTCTGTGAGATCTTTGTCTATTTTTAAATAAATTGCACATATATCTGCTCAACTACCTCTTAATGATCAATGTTCTGAGTTGTTGCTGGGCACAAATATGAAATGTCAGTGGTAAAGTTACTGACAAACCACTGACAAAATATAGTTCTAGAGCACTAATACCTCATTTAACTATCTATAAGTAGGACTTTCTCATTAGAAAAGCACAGATGTTTTAGCTGAAGACAAATTACTTCTCCCAAACAGACTGAGTAATCATCATCTTCTTCTTCAGTCATATCCTGTTTTACTGGAAACTATGTTGCTCTTTGTTGTATCTAAAATAAAGTACGCTTAAAGGAAAAGCTACTGCAAAATGACCAGTTGGAGCTAAATATTATTCTCATTTTTTATCTATTAGAAAATAGAATAACTTTTTTTTTTTAAACATTGTGTTATGGAATGTAGGAAAGGCATGCAATTGTAAGACGTTACATTACCTGAAGAGTCTATATATTTATGGTACATTGGATTTAGGTAGTGAAAAAATTACATTTCCGTAAATATTCACAGCCTTTGTCATGAAGCTCAAAATTGGTCTGTTGCAGCTTTTAAATGTTTCCACAGCTTACATGGAGTCCACATGTGTAAGTTTAGTTCAACTGGCTAGACCTGGAAAGGCACAGACCTTTCTATGTTAGATCCCACAGCTAACCGCAGGTCAGAGGTAAAAATCAAACATGAAATCAAAGGAATTATCTGTAGACCTCCAAGACAAGTCTGTCTTGAGCTACAGATCTTGGGAAGGATACAGAAACATTTCTGCTGCTTTGAAGGTTCCAGTGAGTTCAGTTGCCTCCATTATTGTTGAGTGGAAGAAGTTTGGAACCAGCAAGACGCTCCCTAGTCCCAGTCGGCCTTCAAACCTGATCGATCAGGGAGGCGATCAAGAAACTATTGGTCTCTATGGTAGACTGGCCAGATGAAAGCCACTCCTTCATAAAAGGCACATGGCAGCCCGTAGGGAGTTTTTACCAAAAGTCACCTGAAGGACTACACCACAAGAGACTAAATTATCTGGTCTGAGATTGAACACTTTGGTGTGAACACCAGGAGTGAAGTTTGGAGGAAACCATTCATAACTCATCACCAGGACAATACCACCCCTACAGTGAAGAATGGTCGTGGTAACATCATGCTATGGGGATGTTTTGCAGCAGTAGAAACTGGCAGACTAGTTAGGATGGAGGGAAAGAGGAATGCAGCAACCTTCAGAGACATCCTGGATAAAAACTTGCTTCAAAGCGCTTTTGAACTTAGCCTGGTTCTTCAGCAGTACAACGACCTCAAAGCACATTTCCATCATCCCAAAGGAGTAACTTCAGAGCCCTGGAGGGACCAAGCCAGAGTCCAGACTTGAATCTGATTGAACATCTCCGGAGAGAGATCTGAAAATGGCTGCACAGATGACTCCATTCAGCCTGATGGAGTCTGAGAAGGACTGTAAAGAAGAAAGGATGAAACTGCCTAAAGATAGGTGAGCTAAGCTTGTGGCATCATATTCAGAAAGACGTCAAGCAGTAATTGCTTCCAAAGGTGGATCAACAAAGTATTATGCAAAGGCTATGAATATTTACATATATTTATTGTGATTTCTCTGTATTCTACTTTTTAATAAATCTGTAAAAAAACAACTTTTTCCACATTGTCATGAAGGGATATTTGTGAATATGATTTTGAGGTAAGAGATTAATTTAATATAATTTGGAATAAGTCTGTAACAGTACAAAGTGAAGCACTGTCAATACCTTCCGGATCCACTACAACCAGCAGGAGGTTGCTCAGAGACCTATTTTCTGCTTGAGGTAGAGGAACTATTCATTGGATTTTTGCCATGGAAATAATTTCATGTGGAAAGAGAGAAAAACACTTAGGTCTGCACTCATTCATAGCTAATATGTAAATAGCACCAATGAATAATGTCTGTTATTTAATCCATCATATGTGATGCAAAGAAAATCTACAAATCCATGAATCTGTCAGGAAAAACAATGCATCTATGCTGACACAATTTCTCTTTGTGCTCACCAGGTCCTCCTACTCCTCCCTCTAACCTTGAGTGCTGCAGACCGTGCAATCAGACGGACTGTTCAGATATTAAATGCATTTGGGATCCAAAACCCCACCCTGATATCCCCACTATCTACACCCTTCACTGGAAGCCAGAAAATGAAGAGTAAATACACTTGGAAAATTTCTGCTCTTAATCTCCCAAAATTAAAGATTTTTAAGCCCTGTTTTTTTTTTTTTTTTTTTGCCTTGGCCTGTCTTCTCACATCTTCTCCTGCTATTTTTCAGGGAGGAGCCTGTGACCTATGGGAATAGCTCAGACGGGTTTATCCGTCGGGAAAACTTCGAGAGCCATGGAGAACTCCGGGTTTGGGTCCAGGCTCAGAATCAGAACAGTTCTGTCAAATCTCAGGAAATTGTTATCCATACCCAACACATCAGTACGTCTACTCCCAAGTTTTTCTAATGAAGTCGCAGAACAATCCCCAGTATCTGAAAAAAATTTATATTTCTGATACTATTAAAATACCTTCATCGTATTAATTTTGTAACTCGTATATCGGATTGAACATTTTTGGGGTGTCTGCCTGATCTTGGGTCCTCTGTCTCTTTCCCAATCCCACCAGTCAAGCCACCCCCACCTACAATCACATCAGGTGATGGAGATCCGTTAGAGATTCACTGGAGCACCATCTGTGGCAAGCTAGAGTTTAATGTTGGAGTCTGTGACATTAGATATCGTACTGAGAATGACCAAAACTGGATTTGGGTAAGTTTGGCAAATTAATTTCATATGGTATTGAGTATTTTTTTTTTGTTGTTGTTTTTTTTCAAGAATTAATGCCAAACTTTTACCCTGGTTCTTTCATCACAGACTGACTATAACTTAAGTAGCAGCTACGGAGTCACAGAACCCCAGCCCAGCACAGTTTACGTATTTCAGGTCCGTTGTAAATGTGACCCGAGCCTGATCAGTGACTGGACTCCAGACTTTCGAATAAAAAGTGCTGAGTCGTGTGAGTATTTATATTTTTTGGCATGCAGCAAGAAATGTAAATGTGTTTTATTGTCTTGTACATGGCTGCTTAGATCATATGCCACTATCAAACTGTGTCAAAACCTTGCACAAAATATTGTGCTTTCTCAGTTAATTCATTGTTGTAGCAATATTTATTGGCAAACAGTCTTACTTAATCAGAAAACTTGTTTACTAACTTTTAAATGGTGTCACATTTCTAAGCAAAATATATTTGTGAGTTGAGGTGCTGAGTAAAGTATTTGAAAAAGTTCCCAAATCCTTTCTGCCAATGACTTATTCCGCTTTTAACTCTTGCTCGCTGACATTTATTAAATTGGATAAATTAAAAAATGAAGTATAATGGAAATGTAAAAATGTATTTATTTAATGATCAGGGGCCTCAGTAGTGTGTGAAAATCCTGCACAGTGTCACAACAACTGGTTACCTCATAATTCTGATCACCAGGTTTCACACAAGTGTACATTGGGGTTGAAGCGAGGATTACAGGGAGACATCCAGCTTCCTAATTCTGGACGTATTTAGCCTTTGATAAACTGTGCTTTGGGAGACAGAGTATTGTCATTTTTGGGGATAGTTTGTTTCCTCAGATTGGAGACTTGGATTGCCACTTGTTGCAGATTCAACAGAGTTCATCATCGCCTCCAGCGGTGAAAAGTTTTGTTTTTCAAAAGAGAGGCTGCTGAGTTGGGAAACTTCTGATGATTGCAACCCTCTGCTCATACTATTTTTATGTAGGCCAAAAAGTTCAACTTTGGTTTCATTTATGTTGTAATGTGGTTAGAATGTTATGCAATAGGTTTTATGTCAGAGAATTAGTATACGGTGGCAGAGGGTGATGGGAAGTAAGTACAAACAAAGGTCACTCTGGTTTTATTTGCAAATAAATGCAACCTTGCACTTTTTTCCACGTGTCACAAAATCCCAATGCATTGAAGTTTAGTTCTCTAATATGGCAAAATGTTCAAGGGTCAAGCACGGCATGCAAATTTAAAAGAAATACAGATGTAAATTTTTGGACTACAATCAAATTAATAGCTTTCACTGTAATTGTTTAAAAATGAGATGCAGAATAAATACATTTTGAGATGTATGCCATTTGAGCTCTATCTTCTGACTTGTATCTTAAAAGAATAATGAGGTCTAAACATATTCTGTCTAGTCACTTTAATGACTTATCTTTACATTTATCCACAATGCCAATAATTTGTGTATTGATGGAATCACTGATCATTCTATCAGGATTCAAAAACAACTTTTCACTCTTTAAGAAACGTATCAGCACTACAAAAGTTGACATTTAGGATTTGAGATGACTTTGTATTAGGTAGATTAATGTGTGTGGAGTACATAGCATTTGTCTTTTTTCCCCTCCTTTTTGTACTACATCTCCTCTGCATTCATTTCTCAGCCCCAGTTGGAGAGGTTGATGCATGGTGGGACTGTGGGTTGCTTCTCTCAAACTCTGACTGTTTTCTGAACTGGAAGGTAAGATCAAAGATGAATTTATAGGGCATCTCTAGCTCTCTCTAAATGCTTATTCAGCACTCAGTCAGTCCCATCTCTTTGTCTCTGGCTTGTCCAGAATCTTTCTATTTCTCAGGCCCGAGGTTACATTCTCGGATATGAAATCACAGTTTTCTACATTAATGGCACTAAACGGCTAATAAATGTGTCCACGGACAACCCGAGCAGCCTCTGTGTGTATGATGAAAGGAAGTGGCGCCTTATCTCATCTCTGAAGGATGTGTCATCTGTTAGTGTATCAGCCTACAATGCTCTCGGTGCTACAAAACCTTCTCATCTGTCTAGGCAAAGACCAGGTATCTATTTCCTTTATGTCAAGCTTTCTTTTGGTAAAGTAGAGGAAATTGTAACTATTTCCTAGTTAACCTAAGATATGACTAGAAAAGCCTGATATGTGTTTAGATTTACTTAATTTACTTTTGACTTTTGTAAACAAAGTAGTTTTTGGTAGAATAGTTATAGCATTAGGGATAAATGCTTTAATCTGTCAGAGTTGCTGCTAAAAGGAAATTATGTCAGCGTACAATAGACGTCATGATTATTTCACAATGCTTGTGTTTCCTCTGTGGATTAACAAGGCTAAAACCTATTTTGTTTCCTGTCTAGGAAAAGAAGCAACTGAACCAAAAATTTACCTTGAGATGAACGAAAAGAACCTCACTGTGTCCTGGAACCCGTCCTCCAAGGTTTCTGACAGCATCAAACAGTATGTGGTGCAATACAAAGAGTGTCTACCTGGAAGCGGATCTGACTGGATCAAAGTGGACAATAAACAGACCAGAGTTTTTTTTAAAGGTTAGTGACCTGTGTTTGTATGTTCCTCTTGTTGCACAGATATATTTGTCTTCTTTGTGGTGGTTCAGAAAGATTTAAGCTGTTTAGTGTTTTCTTTTTCTAAAGTTTGGAACATATTTTTTATTTTATATTATGGTTCATTTACTCTCATGTGTCTCCATCTGTAGGTCCATTTAAAAAGTACACATCATACCAAGTATTATTGTTTGCAGTGTCAAATTTGAATGAAATTAGTCAGCTTGCAACAGCTACAGGATATTCAGTTCAGGGAGGTGAGTGTGCTGATTTATTCTCCATAAATCCCTTGTCACTGTATTTTCTTGTATTGAAGGTTTAACGAACTCATAATTTCTTTCTCCATCAGTTCCCTCCAAAGTCCCTTCATTCAAGGTGTCTGATCTTGGTAGAACTGAGGTGACTCTGGTTTGGGAGCCAGTTCCCTGTTCCAACCAGAGGGGGGTGATCTTGTACTATGAAATAGGACTGAACATGCAAGGAGGTACAAAATGCTATGAATAATATGATATAATACACTTAATTATAGTAGATTGCATAATAGAAAAAGTAGGATGCACAGAGGTTTTCAGTTTCTATGACAAACAGATTTCTTTAGATTATTTTTTTTTCTGACAGGCAACAAAGCAGTAAAAACTCTCTAACTCCAATTACAAACAATCAAATTGCAAACATAGCATGAAAAGTAAATATACCACAATTAAACAACCAGCAATAATAGTATTTTAAATATGTTCTGTAGTTACTGTATATTGCAGCGCTTTCTTTCCTGTCCAAGTCCCCTTAGTTTAATTATTTTTACTAACTTAAATGACTAATTTATTCAGTAGAGCTTAAAAAGCTTAAAATAAAGCTTTAAAAGAAAATACATTATACATGGATATAAAGAAATTGAAGATGTTAAAATAAAATGAAAACATTCCGTCTTTGAAAGAATAGAATTTTCCAATATGGATATGTAGGGATTCCAACTAAAGATAAAAATATTGATCACATCCAGAGAAATGTTCTTGGAAAAGCAGCAACAGAAGACAAAAGAAAGTAGGAAAGACAAGACAGGACTGAACATGACAAAAATTGTAAACAAGAAAATAGCTAAATAACATAAAAACAAAAAAGAACAGAAAAGATTGTGGCCCTTGACTGAAGTGGTGGTATCTCATGTAGGAGTTAGCTAATAACCACTGCAATATAACATGAAAAATTATATTTTTTCTTATTTTACACAGGGAGATTATTTTGATAGTAGAGGATATTAATTTAATATGGAAATTTGAATAAAAATATTACAACTAAACTGTACAATCTTTAGTTTTTCTAAGTTAGGATGCTCTTTGACTGTGTGGATTGATGGTCCTATGTTTTTTTTTTTTTTTTTTCTTAACCTCAGATCCAAAACACATTTCTGTTCCAGTGCGCAACATAAATGTCACCTCAGGTACGACTTGCAAGCTGAAGGCTCTTAGTCCAGGTCAGGCATACACGGTTTGGATAAGAGCTGTGACCGCTGCTGGGCCCAGTGAAAAGGTCAACACAACATTCAAAACCAATCATCAGGAAGATTATGGTATGCCATCATGTATTAACTTTATGTTAATATGTAATATCCTGTAAAATGGTTGTAACTAGTAAATTTGTTACATTTCTTTCTTCCACCATATTTCTTTTTCTTGTCAGCATTTGTGGCTCCCATTGTGGTGATTGTGCTGCTGGTCATCATCATAGCTCTAATCAGTTTCATACTATGGTAAGAAAATCATTGCTAGATACCTTGACACCAATCATCAAAGAACATTAATACTGAGATACAAAGCAAATATATATACTTTGTCTGCAAAAAGGTTCACATCCTTTAAACTTGTTCACATTTTGTTTGGCTACAACCATAAACATAACTTATTTTTTTGTAATTTTCTATGAAAGACCAGCACAGTGTAGTGAATCATTTAGGGCATGACTCTATGGTGTTTGTATGAAAATTTCTGCCCATTCTACTGTGCAGATTAGCTTGCACACATTCAACATGAATGAAGAGCTGCTATGATCGACAATTTCCAAGGCTAACCCCACAATTTGAGTAGTAGTGGGACCATTCTATTCTATTTCATGAAAATGCTTTCATATAAGCCACTCCATTGTAGCTTCAGCTGTATGTTTAGGAGAGTTGCAAAGCTCAAGCCTGTTACATCCTCCATCAGATATTTCCCCCAGAATGCTAGAGTCTTGTATTTAGCACCATTCATCTTTCCTTCAACTCTGATTAGCTAATTCTGTAAAATGTTGGTGAATCTTTTCATATTTTTACGAGTAACAGTTTTGAGAACCATGCATCTTGTTATATTTTTCTACATCTATGCCATCATCTGCTACTTTATGCAATTAAAATCCCTTTGAAATATAGTTAAGTTTGTTTGTAATGTGAAAAAGTTCTTGGGAATTTTTTTCCCATTTGTGATCAACTGTATAAAATTTAACATGGTTGTACAGTTATTGAAGTATTGATGGTATCTGTTCATGTATTTTTTTTTCTCTTTCAGTGTTTTTCATGGAGCCAGAAAAGAGTGCCCACTCCTACCTCAGTGTCTTTATGAGAAAGTGCCAGATCCCAGCAACAGCCAAATCTTCAAACAGATGAAGCGCCAGGTGAGCAAAAATCAAATCTCCAATCAACTGTAATTATTAAAAATAATTGTAATTATTTGGCATTTAACCACAATGACATGCTGTGTTTTTTATGTTTTACTTGCAAAATGTAAAAGTAATAGTCTTCTCTTTGATCTGCCTGTAGATTAACGAGCCCTTGACTTGGATGCGCGGTCCCCTCTATGAACCTTATCCAACAATCTCTGTTTTGGAAGTTGTGGAAATAAAGTCTAAGGTATTTGACCCAGACATGATGAAAAAAGAGAATGGCTGTCACCTGATGGACTGCCAGGATGATCAACAGGAGGATCCTACCAGAGAAAACAGTGACAGTACAGACAGCAGATATGGGAGGAAGGAGTACAGTAAAATGGTCGACTCTGATGAAGAGAGGAATGATTGTTGGAGCTCATCAGAGGAAGAACAGTCTACCTCAGGTTATGAAAAGCACTTCATGCCCTCTCCTTTGGAAATAATGGTGGAGTAACAGGATGCTTCCTCTGGATCATGAATGTTAGTTTTTAGTCTTTGTCCGTTTTACAATTTCATGTGTTGTTTATAATAAGACTTTGTCTAATAAGCTTTGTCAGTGTAATTGCAGGAAAGACTCATGACAAACTGCTCCAGCTTTTTGTATTTTCTATGTTTATAAATCTGATAAAATTTTGTTGAATAAATTTTTGTTTTAATCTTTGTTATTTTTTGCTATACTATCCTTCTTGCATTGAACTTGATTAGAAGAATTTTGGATTAAAGCAGTATATCTGGAGGGGGAAGATGTTTTAGATCACAATTCCATCATCATAAAGAGATTATTTTAGTCAGGTACAATATTATTTGCATATCAATCATACCAAAATACATAATTGTAGTTATAAGCTTTTAAAAAAATATCTAAAAAGTTAAGCTGCCTTGCCAGTAGTGTGTGCTTTAAAACTGCTTTCTATGAATGAAGTGGGATCAGAGTGAGTCCAAGGATCAAGCATCCCCTAATATAATTAGGTTACCATTAAGGTACAGAGAAATTACATCCACATCTTTAGATGTATTGGGTCATTTTCTACAAAGCATGCAGAATTTCCAAAATGTTTAACTTGTTGAGTGTAAATCTTAATCCTGGTTGCATTTAAATGTTGACTTGTATTTTCAAATGAAAGTTAAAAAAACGTTTTGGGCCAGCACTATTCTCTTTATTTTTTTGCTTCCAAAAATCCTTTTGAGAATTATAAGACGGTATTGCCTTCTTTAGACTTGTAAAATATTCCTCAAGAGTCAAGACTTTGTCTCATGAATAAAAGAGGGAGTAACTTGTCTTTGACACAGAACTGTGTACATCAATAACAATTTCCCTTGAACTTTACCTTGTCTGTAGTGTAAATATTATATGCTATACGGCTACTAATTTTACAGGTTTTCAGGTTCATGCAGTGTTTGAACCTGTGACCAACAACAAAACCTCAACCAATGCAAATATCAGCAAAGCTGTTGCTTTTAACTGATCAAGGTGCAAAATGTGTTTGGACTTGTTACTGGCACCTGACTTATCTTTAAATTAAGAGGTTTATTCTCGAAACAAAACTAATAGATTAGATGTGCTTTTATTTTTACCCTAACTGTTTGTTTTTTTTTGTTTTTTTTTAATAGCATGAAAATTGAGACTTTAGAATGTCACTTAGCCAGTAAGGCAAATCTGTAACCTCAGAAAATACTGAAGGCTGTAAGTAACTCCATTATGACAGAGTTGTTGGTGCTATGACCACTCAGATCAACTTAGATAGCTTTCCCCCTTAATAAATTAATTAGAAAATTGTATTTTGTGCTTTCTTAGGTTATACACAAAAGTGGCATACTCTGACATACTTAGATGTAATAAGCCATGTCACAACAATCTCTCTGAAGTACACTAGACTTCTCCCAGATGCTTAAAAACAAAATATTCCTTCAAGGAAGTTACAAGTTAAGACATTTGGAAGATACCGTTATTACAATACAAAAATCTAAAATGTCACAATCACCTAAGATACATTTATTTATTAGCCAAATAACACCAGTAATGACACTTAATAATAAAGAGACGTTTTATTTTTTTTGTGAGAAAAAGTTTACAAAAATGGGAAGACTATTTTATTCTTAGAACAAGTTTTTCACATAATCTCGCGTGACTTTAACTATCTGAAATCCTGTGCTTAACGGAAGCCGCTGTATGTCAATTTAAGTCGGCGTGCTCATTTGAACTGATACGAAGCAGAAGACGGGCGGCCCAGCACTGATTATACAACTTTGCAATCAATATTGTAGGTACAGTTTCAGAGGGGCTTATTTTCAACAAAGTATGTTATTACGTCGTTCGCACTGCATTTTAGAAGACATGTTGATGAAGCAACGATCAAAATGAATGTCGACGTTAGCACGGCTAGTTATTTTAGCATTAGCAGCTTAGCGGCTAACGGTAGCCGGGAAAACGTGTTCAGCTAATTTTTAAAATCACTACTGAATTTGTGTCAGTAGCGCGTAACGTTAAACATGTGTTAGGAACTTCTGGTTCTCAGAATAATTATCGATCGGGTCTGTTTGTGTTACAGTGGGGGGAGTTATTAGTTTCAACCCGGGGCACATTGTGAGCACACCGGGGGAACTGCCTCACCGTGTAGGCCTGAAGTAGAAGGGCAACTTTTGCAGCATCAGGTTTGCTGTATTAAGTAAATCAATTAAAACATGCCACATGCTAAACTACCAGTGTATTATTCAGTCAGGATAACGTGCCATTATATTCTTTCTGATGGTCGCACCGCGGTAGTCCTCAGTCGTAGCGCGTTTGTTTCCTCATAACTTTTCTTCGCACGCGTCTCCGATGACCCGCGTGTCTTTGGCCCACCCGCTGGCAACCTCCGCGTTGAAATTTGGGCAAAAATATTGCGACCAGCTGCGTGGACTGGCGGACCGGGTGGCGTGGGGGCGGGGATAGGATTAACATGAGGTGGTTAAGCCGGGTCACGGAGATTTTAGCTGGTCGTGTGGTATAATGGCTTTGTTTTTGTGCCGCAAACATGTTCTACTTAAAACCCATTTGCTAGCAGACAGGATTTGTTCCCACTTGAGCCAGCGCTGCGTTGGTGCCTGTAGATTTTAGCTTGTTGCTAGCCTGACTATACATGTGGATCGGAAATGATGCATTAAAACCACCTGACCTCCACTGATGGTTTTTGTATTCATACTGTCTGATCTGAAACCACATGCTTTCACCATATTCTGCGTCTTACGTGCATCTCGCCACACATGTTGAAGTGTAGCTGCTTCTTTGTCAACAGGATGGAGTGGCAGCCAGATGAACAGGGACTCCAGCAGGTCCTCCAGCTGCTTAAAGACTCCCAGTCGCCCAACACTGTCACACAAAGAGCAGTCCAACAAGTATCCTGCTGCAGTGTAATTTTAAGGGGTAACATGCACCCATCTGAATTTTGTGGCCAGTTTCCAATACAAATTTGAGCAGATTCTGATTTCTCCTTTAGCTCCATGAAAGGGTTTTAAAATGTTCTGTAGTGTTTCTGCAATTGATTTTTTTTTGTGACCATTGGGAAGCCCATGAAAGTTCCACTAAAAATTTATATTAATCTCACAATTTAATTTGGCATTCTTATATTGGCTATAAATTTTGGTAGCATTACTTAAACCAGAGTGTCCATGTGTATTTAAAAAAAAAAAATTACTGTAGATTAATCCCTTGTTGCTGAGATTATCTAAAAGTTATAAATATGGATGATATAGACTTACTATTTTGTGATGCATTTTGATAGTGATAGAACATCTTTAAAAATCATTGCTGTTTAATTTTGTCAAAAGATTGGTTGGTTATATCTGTGTCTACATGCAGTCATACACCTGCAAATGCTGCTTTTAGAAATTAAACTAACTCCTTGTCAAATGAACTCAGTTAATTCAAAAATACCTAATCCTAAAGGGAAATTAAATAATACAGTCTGGAGCTGAATATAAACCAGCCACCACCAGATTTGTCTGAATCAACAAAGCTTGAGCTTCTAAACTTTAGATAGTTCCTCAGAGTGTTTCGTCTGATTTGGTGAATAACATTGTCCTTAACTGCTTTACTAGAAACTTGAACAACTCAATCAGTTCCCCGATTTCAACAACTATCTCATCTTTGTCCTCACTAGACTGAAAACTGAAGGTAAGCATCTGGCGTTTGTTTGAATTCAAACACTTCTACAGGAATTTGAAGGTGAACTTATGTCATGTTTTATTAATTCCTACATGATTTTTGCAAGCTGTCAACATGTCTTTAATTGCTTCACTAATCATGTTTGGGGACATTCTTCTACACGTAGGAATGTCAACAGGTCTGAAGTACACTGATTCAGTTCTAATTAATTCTGTGCCTATACTTGAATTTAGTGTTTCTCAATCCTGGTCCTCAAGGCACACTGTCCTACATGTTTTAGAGGGTTCCCTGCTTTAATGTGCCTGATTCAACTGATTGCAGTTCAACAAACGCCTGTTAATCAGTAATCAATTGAAATCAGCTGGACTGAAGCAAGGAAATACCTAAAACATGCAGGGCAGTGTGGCTTGAGGACCAGGGATGGGAAACACTCTATTAGAATGTATACAAAGACAGAACATAACTAAATCAGCTGAATCTGTAACTTTGGCAGAGAATAAAACAAGATGACTCAATGCCAAGTCTTATGTCTGTCTTTCTATGCCCTTAATTTTTTCTTAAATTATAAATCAGTAAATTCTTTAAAAGTGACTTTTGACTTTATTGTATTCCTCTCACCCGATTTGTACGCCAATATCTTTATTTCTTCTCTGTTCAGATGAGCCGACTCGCTCTTTGAGTGGTCTGATACTGAAGAACAATGTTAAGGCCCACTACCAGAACTTTCCTTCAGGAGTTTCTGATTTCATCAAGCGGGAATGCCTCAACAGCATCGGCGATCCGTCTCCGCTTATCCGGGCCACCATTGGTGAGGTTTTTTTTTTTGTCTCTCCCCCCACCTCCCTGAACGATGCTAATTTGCTGTTCTTGTTATTTTTGTTACTGTCTGGACATGATGCATTTAAAACCTCTGAGTACCCGTGAAGGTCTTTGTATTCATACTGTCTGATCCAGAACTGCTGCTAAACCTGTACCCATATGTTCGATTTTTAAACATGATTGGAGGCTGTTGTATAATCTGACTTCTCTGCTCTGCTAGGCATCCTCATCACTACGATCGCCTCCAAAGGAGAGCTGCAATCATGGCCAGAGCTGCTGCCACAGCTCTGTAACTTGCTTGACTCGGAGGATTACAACACTTGTGAGGTCAGTACCTACAGAGCTGCGACTTTAATAACTGATATTAATAAAATATTTTAGACAAAATCTACTCACGGATGGCTAGCTGTACCTCTTTAGACCAACTTGTGAACAGTTTAACGATCAGATTGAAAGTTGAAATGTGTGCAGTGCTTTTAATCCCTATTTCTCTACGTCGATCTTCTGATTTCGTCTCATTTTCTCCTCTGTGTCTCCGTCTATGTTTGCGTTTGATTTGACAGCCTTTCTGTGTATGTCCGTGTCTCAGGGCTCGTTTGGGGCATTGCAGAAGATCTGCGAGGACTCGTCGGAGCTGCTGGACAGCGACGCTCTGAACAGGCCCCTCAACGTTATGATACCTAAATTTCTTCAGTTCTTCAAGCATTGCAGTCCAAAGATTAGGTACAGGAGAGAGCAGGAAATGCTACTTGTGTGTCTCATGCAGTTGGAGACGTTGCAGATGGTTTTGCAGTTCCTAAAGTAAATCCTGACATTTTGCTGTGATCAGAACTAGCCATCTGTCAGCAGCTCTGTTTCCCTTTTAAAGCAGTTGCTTTTTTTTGTTTGTTTTTTTTACTTGAGAATGTTTTAAATGAGGGAAAACATATTTATTCAGTGCAGAAAAAGGTTATATTTGTTTGTAAAAAAAAATCTTTCTGTTATGCTGAAACTGATGTATTTTTTTCCCTCTTGCAGGTCCCACGCTATCGCCTGCGTGAACCAGTTCATCATTGGGAGAGCCCAGGCACTCATGGACAACATCGACACCTTTATAGAGGTTAGTTAGCTTGTGTTGGTCATTAAATCAGTGTATGCATTGGAAACAGTTTGCATCCTTAACATTATTTCTTCTTCTGTCATTCAGAGTCTGTTTGTGCTGGCAGCAGACGAAGACTCAGAGGTCCGTAAGAACGTGTGCAGAGCGCTGGTCATGTTGCTGGAAGTCCGCATTGACCGTCTAATCCCCCATATGCACAGCATCATTCAGGTGAGCAGGCGGCTTTAGAGAAGCTGAGCAAACGTTTCGTCCATATGGGTCGACATATGAACTCTGTTTTCTCCATCTCCTACAGTATATGCTGCAGCGGACTCAGGATCCTGATGAGAACGTGGCTCTGGAAGCCTGCGAGTTCTGGTTGACTTTAGCGGAGCAACCAATTTGTAAGGAGGCGCTGTCTGGACATCTGGTGCAGTGAGTAACATTTGCACTATTAGTGTAGTCTAGTGGTTTACTGTTGAATTTGGGGAATAAAGGTCACTGAAAGCTTGTAATTTGTAAGCAAAGTTTCTTTCATTCAATCATCACCTGATCCTGGTTTTCTTTGGATCATCTTGTAGGTTCTGAAAGGGTGGTTGTGTGTCGGATTCAGAAGTGGGATATGAAAGTGGTTCATGGTTGACCAGTTCTATTTGCACTCAAAACGCATTCAGTCACATGGTGGCAGCAGCAATGTTAGGCTATGAGGTTGCTTAGCTTCTTCATGCAATTGAAGCTGGTCAGATTGGATAGATGAAGCTTGATATCGTTCACATCCTTCAGGACGAAGCATGTTTTTGTTAGGATGGCCTAGTCAAATCTAAATCCAATTGGTAAACCTGGTAGTGGCATTGTTCACAACGATTGTAGCACCAACGTCCCCCTTTCTCTACTTTATATTGGTCTGTCACCTAAAGTCCCAAGAAAATGCTTTGAAGTTTTAAGTAAAATCACAAAACATAAAATTCAAGAAGTGGATTTTTTTTCTTCTTCTTTTAGCTGCTGTTCTACTCACTAATTCATTCTTCTCCTCTTTTAGACTGATCCCTGTTCTAGTAAATGGGATGAAGTATTCTGAGATCGACATCATACTATTGAAGGTAAGAATAGTATTTGATACTTTGCAGATGCAGCACACAGAGTCTGAAGGGGTCTTACACATTTGCTGATGCTCCTGAGGCGTTCACGTTTGACTTCACTGCAAAGAGCTTGTTATGACGGAGCAGCTTGGCGCTGACGCGGTACATCCTGGTTTTTCAGGGAGACGTAGAGGAAGACGAGGCGGTGCCGGACAGCGAGCAGGACATCAAGCCCCGCTTCCACAAGTCGCGCACCGTCACCTTGCAGCATGAAGGAGGGGAGGGAGAGGAGGACGAAGACATCGAAGATGATGATGACGATGACGATGATGACGCGCTGACTGACTGGAACCTGCGTAAGTATTGAGAAATTTAGTTAGTGGGGTCAGAAAAGGATGTGTGTGTTTTTCAAGCTTTCAGTCTGGTTCACATTGCAATTTTAGTAAAAGTAAGTGATTTATTTCTGAACCAACCTAATTGATTTTCAAGGGTGAAAACATAAACATCCCTTGTTAATTTGTCTGTATACTTAAATAATTATGTGATTTATTCCCTCCCTCCTTTTGTTTTTTCAAAAATTAGGAAAGTGTTCAGCTGCAGCACTCGATGTTCTGGCCAACGTGTTCCGTGACGAGCTGCTGCCTCACCTTCTGCCTCTTCTGAAAGGGTTGCTCTTCCATCCGGACTGGGTCATCAAGGAGTCTGGCATCCTGGTGCTTGGAGCCATAGCTGAAGGTCAGATTAGCAGAATGTCCTTCTGTTGCTGCGGCATTCAGTCCGTGTTGTGAAAGGGTGCAGTTTTTGTTTACATGCAGGACAAATTTGATTGTTTTGTGGTGTTCAGGAGAAAATCAATGGAATGGGATTTGTTGTTTTTACAGGTTGTAAAACACAGAGTAAACAGACATCGATGTGTTGAACTTAAAAGTGGATAAATTTCAAATACGAGAACATGAAAACTTAAAACTAAGGTGTTCATAGCTCTTCTAAGTGCAATATTTTTGTTTTAAATCGACTTTTTTTTGTGTGGATGAATTTACACTTTTTTTTTTGTTTTTTTTTTTTAAGAGGTGTGGCTGTTTGATATATGGATCATTTTATATTGAGTGAATTATATCCTGGTAGTTTTGTCTCACCTGAAGTGCTTAGTTTAAAATCTCTTACACCTCTGTATCTTATTTACAGATGACGGCTTTCTTTATTAACATGACATTTGCCCATTTAAGTAACTTAACTTTTTTTATTTTAATGGCAGCATCAGCCTTGCAGAATCACATCCATATTTATGTATTCAAGAGATGCATCACTCAGAATTTTTGAAGTTTATTTCCAATCATTTATATTTTTCTTCAATAAATCTTAAGACCTTTTGATCTATAAAAAGCTGTTTAACTGCTATATAATGTTTTACTAATATTTTTAAAATCAACATAAATAGTTGAGTCTTTCAATTGCATTTTGAATTAGCGGTTAGCGTGGCTATCTGTACCTAAACGTATCTGTGTGTATTCCCTGGAAAATGGAAAAGATTGCCCTTTGAACTCTGAGATTTCCATAAAGCAGTCAACAAATTCAGCTCCCAAGACCTTGTAGCTGCTGGCCATGGTGTGTTCAGCTATCAAAAAAAAAAAGATTGAAATGTTAAATTTTTGGTCCTTTTATTTTCAGCTAATCAGTGCCTGGACATGATGAAACACCCAGCTCATTGAAACAAAATGATACATTTTGTTCCCAAAACATTTTCTGATCCAGATACTGAATAATTAATGACTCTAGATGATGCAGTGGAGCATTTGTTCAGACTTGGCCCAGCAGTGCTTTAGCCATGCTGAAGTTTTGACATCAGAAATGCTGACCCTGTGTTGTAGTTGTCGGATTCTGCTAACCAGCTGATTTCACTGCTTCTCTAACCAGTGAGGGGTGCCTTCTGTTTTAAAATGTTTATAGACATCTACAACAGTTCATGAAGAAATCACTGTTTGCATCCACCATCTTTCAATTTGCTCCGTTTATTGTCTGATTGTAAAAGTAAATTTTCTCCTGTTCTTGTGGTTCCCTTCCCACCCCAGGTTGCATGCAGGGCATGGTGCCCTACTTGCCTGAGCTCATCCCTCACCTCATCCAGAGTCTAAGCGACAAGAAGGCCCTGGTGCGCTCCATCGCCTGCTGGACCTTGAGTCGCTACGCGCATTGGGTGGTCTCCCAGCCCCCAGACTCCTACCTCAAACCCCTCATGACTGAGCTCCTGAAGCGCATCTTGGACAGCAACAAGAGGGTGCAGGAGGCCGCCTGCAGGTGAGCAGCTTTCCTCTCCTCCTCCGCTCCTCTTTATGTGGACACGATCATTTCTGCACATTGATTAACAGTGATACACTTTTTTTTTCTCCCTCTGATGTGTGTTCTGCTTGTGTTAAACTTTATGAATTGAGAAAAATTAAGAATTTCCATCTTGGGTTTTCAGCTCCTTTGCCACCCTGGAGGAGGAGGCGTGCACAGAACTGGTCCCCTACCTGAGCTTCATCCTGGACACTCTGGTGTTTGCCTTTGGGAAGTACCAACACAAGAATCTCCTCATCCTGTACGACGCTATCGGGACTTTGGCAGATTCAGTGGGTCACCATCTTAATCAACCTGTAAGTATTTTTTATTTTTTCCCCCCTCTTTAAGTCTGGTCTTTCTTACCTCTATAACCTCAGTTTTTTTATTTCAGTCCATTTAAGACGATGCGTTTAGATTTGCATAGACGAGAGAATAATGGGCTGACTCTTGTCTGTGAATTTGCAAGTGTTTCGTCAGTGTTGCCATTGAAGGTGCGTCTTGTTGGAGGAAATTGCAATTCCAACGGAAAAACAAACTAGGACATAACTACTTTAGCACTATTCTAATCCAGGAAAAAAAACTAAAGGATTTGAAAATGCAAAATTTTGTTTTACCAATTTCTACAAATTGCTAATTTAAAGTGATCACCATCTTCACATGGCGAAAGACTGAATGATTCATAAAAAAAATTTATCCAGATATTATAAAGTTTGTGACTCTTTAGTTGCCAGGCACAGAGTTTTGTAGTAGAAATGCACTGATTATGCCTTTCTGGACAAAGACTGATTTCCAGCTAGCCTGCTTTTATTTCCCTTTAAAAAAAATATCTAATATGGATAAAAGTAATTGATTTGCTGCAGATGCTTTGATGGAGGAAGTAGTTCAGAATCCAACAGGAGAATTTATCTCTGGATGTCCCATCAAAGCAAATGTATCTTGTGAAGACATGCTAAACCCACTGTGGGCTGATCTGTTAATAGACCTTCAATGGTGGCAGCATGTAATTTTAATGCTTACAGTAAAGGAGTGGTAAGACTTAGTTTGTTTTTTCACTGCTTTATTTACTCATCACTAATCAGAGGCATGTTTTCTAGGAGTACATTCAGAAGCTGATGCCCCCTTTAATAGCAAAGTGGAATCAGCTAAAAGATGAAGACAAGGATCTTTTCCCATTATTAGAGGTGAGTATCTTTTGGGTAAAAATATATTTTCTCATGCAAGTCCTTTCAAATGACCAAAATCATAAATTAAACGAGAGTTTTCTAGCTACTGGCAGGTTTAAGCAAACCCCTAAATTGTTGTTTTTCTTCCAGTGTCTGTCGTCCGTAGCGACAGCGCTGCAGAGTGGCTTCCTGCCGTATTGTGAGCCTGTTTATCAGCGCTGCGTCACGTTAGTCCAGAAGACTCTTGCTCAGGCGATGGTGAGAACCCAAAAACAGTCTCTAAACATTTTTCTTAGGAGTTTCCACACATGTGAAGCATAAGCCTTCTCCTGTCTGTCCAGATGTATAACCAGCATCCTGACCAGTACGAGGCTCCAGACAAAGATTTTATGATCGTGGCCTTGGATCTGCTGAGTGGACTTGCCGAGGGTCTCGGTGGCCACGTGGAGCAACTAGTGGCTCGATCGAACATAATGACCCTTCTTTTTCAGTGCATGCAGGTGTGAACAGAATTTTTTATTCTTCACTTTTGTGGTTAAGATATTGGATATATTTATTTATTTTTGACTCTTAAGTGTAACAGTGATTTTTCTGGTTCTGTCACAGGACACCATGCCTGAAGTGAGACAAAGCTCCTTCGCCCTGCTGGGGGATCTAACCAAGGCCTGCTTCCTCCATGTGAAGCCCTGCATTGGTAAGTCACTTTAATCTGGAGTAAATAAATGTAATAAGTGTAATAATAAATAAATAGAAATAAGTTTGTATCTGCTGTAGTCATACATGGCTCGTCTTTAACCAACGAAGCCTGAAAATAAATGGCATTATCGTTTTGTAACTGTTGTGTGCTTTGCCTACTTCCAGCTGAGTTTATGCCCATCCTGGGGCTCAACCTGAACCCAGAGTTTATCTCTGTGTGTAACAACGCCACCTGGGCCATCGGGGAGATCTCTATGCAAATGGGTGAGCGCGCTGCTCCTGGTTTAAATGACTCATTTATGTATTTAATTAAAAAGTGATCAGTTTCTGGACGTGATGAAACACCCAGCTCATTGATACACAATGATACATTTTGTTCCCAAAACATTTTCTGATCCAGATACTGAATACTTCATTCCTTTAGTTTAGGGTCTCTAGTCTTGTAAGATCATTTTTTTCTTGTTTGATTGGAAACTGTGTTGCACTTTTTTCTTATGCATTTGTATCTATAGGATATGAATATCAGTATCTTATAGAAGTTCATAAATCCATTATTGTAGAAGATTTTATAATTTTGTTTTGTTCCAGTTGTCTTCACTTGTCTTCTCTGCTCTTTCTCCTCTCTGTAGGTGCAGAGATGCAGCCGTATGTTGGCATGGTGCTCCCTCACCTGGTGGAGATCATAAACAGACCCAACACACCCAAAACTCTGCTGGAAAACACAGGTACACACGATCAACCATACACACAAGTTGTGCTCTCGACAGACCAACAGATGACCTGAAGCGTTTTGTTGCGTTTTCACGTCTGCAGCCATTACGATCGGCAGACTCGGGTTCGTCTGCCCTCAGGAAGTGGCTCCACAGCTGCAGCATTTCATCAGACCCTGGTGCGTCACTTGTAAAAGCTTCTATTTTTGAAATTGTCTTAAAACAAATATGTTGATGATGTTTTTCTTATTTTTTTATAAAAGGTGCACGTCATTGAGAAATATTAGAGATAACGAGGAGAAGGACTCAGCTTTTCGGGGAATCTGCGTTATGATTGGTGTCAATCCTGCAGGAGTTGTACAGGTGAGGTGATTTATTTCTGCTAGACGTATGTCGGATTATAAAACTACAACGGTTCTATGTTGGTGTGTTAAGAGAACAAATCTGATCTCTGCAGGACTTTATTTTCTTCTGTGACGCTGTGGCTTCATGGGTCAATCCAAAAGATGACCTGCGAGATATGTTTTATAAGGTAAGTGACAGATGAGGAGCAATCCTAATCTTTCTCTGTTCAGTCTTTGCTCACCACACTGTGATGATCATTCATCAGACATTCGAAATCTGATTTCAAGGTGTGGATGATTGTGATTCTGAGAAGTGTGGTTCAAGCCTCTTTTCACAAAACCTTCTCAAAGTTTATTGGTCTTTGAGAGGGCAAACTTGTGTTATTACACCGTTATCAGTAAATTACTTGAAAATGGTCTCAAATCAACAATATTATTGCTTATCACAATAATTACTGGGACACTTTATTGTGAGGGGCCTATCTCTATTTGTCTATTTGCCCTTAATACCTACACCAGATGTACCTCGGTGTGATATGACTTATCACCGCCATAGCAAATCCAATTTAATTTATTTATTTTCTTCTCCATTCTGGTTCTGTTCAACATTACCTGACATAAATGTACGCCCATTAGCCTTCCAGTGCAGATTCAACTATGAAAGCATGTTAAAGAGCTTAGATGTTTTTTTGTTTTTTTTCCCTTTCCAGATCCTGCATGGCTTCAAGGACCAGGTGGGAGAAGAGAACTGGCAGCAGTTCTCTGAGCAGTTCCCCCCTCTGTTGAAAGAGCGACTATCAGCCTGCTACGGTGTCTAATCCAACCCTTGTTCCACTGACCTGTCAAGTAAGTAAGTCTCTGCCATCGAAAAGTCATTTTCTCCAGGTCGAAGGCCTCTGGATGTGATGAAACACCCCGCTCATTGAGAACTAATGATACATTTTGTTCCCAATTTCATTATTCTGATCAAGAATCCCACTTTTCACCACTGCAGGTGTTTCTCACCAGTGAAGTTTCTCGTAAAATGACTCATTTTGTCTTTTTTTTTTTTTTTTTTCCAGGTTCATGAAGGGGAGGGTAACAGGGGAACTCATTGCACTGCCCAAACCATGGGGAGAAAGTGGAGCTGGAGGGATGCGACTGGCCCCGATCCTCCAGTCTGCGGATGGCCTCCTTTTCCCCTGCGCCCTGTTTGTCTCTGAGGGAGGGTGGGATGAGGGCGGTAGCTGAGGGAGGGTAAACCAGGGATATATGTATACCTCTCGTAATAAATGCCTCACTGCTAGAAACTCAAAAGTGACTTTCGCCAACCGCAATCCAGGGACCTCGGGTAGGTGAGGGCAACACAGCGGGGTTGGGGGGGGGCAGAGTTCAGATCCCCGTCTTCACGTTTGTTCATACAAGTTAGTGACGTCTGGATGGGAGGGGCGGGGGGGGCAGATAGGTACAAAAAGTAATTATCCGAACCAGCAAGTACTACAAAGCATGTAGGATGCTCACATGTAGCTGTTAAAACAGAAAACGGATGCTTTTACTTTGTAATGATGTGCACAGAACCTTTGCACCTTTTCCAAGAAAATTGCATAGACCTTTCTATATGCACACTCACACAAACGTGCATCTTTGTTCATATGTACATTTCCGTCTGATCTGTAGATTTCCTTTCTAACTGTAGGACTTTATTTCTTTCCCGTCAACAGAAGCAGTTAAGGTTTACGTCAACCCAGTTCCAACATGCTATAATCCACATAATCTAGGCTTTAAGTTGCATGTTCACGTGAATGTCTCGTTTATTTGTAGCATTAATCGTCAGTTTTCGGGCCGTCTGCTGCTTTGGTTCATGTGTCCCCTCCGATAATTCTAATCATCGCCCCCTGTAGTTTTAACCGAGGTTGTTTGCGTTAAGACCGGCTATAGATAAATACAGGAAATAAGTTCATGTTTGATGCATCAAGATTGCTAAAACTGTAAGCAGATCAAGAATCGTATTAGCTGCTGTGGCTTTGTTGTTAGTATATTTAAAGAAATGGACTCACCGAGAGAAATCACCAAGAACGAGTTCCTACTGGTATAAATGCACTTTTTTTTTCTGTTCCGATGAAATAGAATTTCTATTGTAAGACATACAGTGATAATATACTGAAGTTGTTAGCTTCTCTGGATAAGTGACTTTTAGGACTGCTGTAAGCAAAATGATAATAAAGTTAAGAGTAAGACTTAAGCGAGGCCATAGATTCATAACTCCTAAATGGGGATGAATAGGATCATAGGAAGAAGGCACTGCACCTCTAAATGCATCGGAAATGGTTTCTGCCTCTCTCTTCACACTTCAGGGTTAGAGATGCACTGAAGAGATTTTTGTGGCCAATTTCCAATCTCGGTTGTTTTTATTCTTCAGCCACCAGTACTAGTTTTAGCCAATTCTGATTTCGGTTTAAAACCAATTAATACAATCTAAAAATAAATAATAAGTCACTTTTTAAATTTTATTCCAGTCTTACTATTGGCTGTTATTTGTAGTGTGAGAAGAGGAGGGTTCATGCCATATGTGCTAGATTTGTTACTTTAATGCAAAGATTGTATGTCGGCAGTCAGCATTACTGAAACAAGTTTCTCCTTATGTATTCCCTAAAGAATGTAGATCCTTAAGGCCTTGTCAGACCTTACTGTGTTTGGGAACACAAGTAAGGTTCTATTTATGCTATTTTTTAGCTTTGGTCACTAAACAAGATGTAAAGTTTTCACTGCAGCCTCTTATGAGGTGGTAGCCTTGAGTAAAAAAAAGAATAAAATAATTTCACATCAGAATATTAAGCTTGTTTTTGCTTCTTTGTGGCTCTTGATAGATGAATTATCCACACTGGGAGAGCAGCACTGCCACCGTGTGGCACTTTGTGGTAAAGGAGACCAATAAACTTTAATTGGACATGTTAACTTTAAGGTTTCTTAAAGGTTGTCAACATATGTATTAAAAAAATACAATCTTGCTTTATTGCAGCCTGAAAAAAAAATCCAAATATGTTTTAATAGGTTGCAGAACCTCCTCTGAATTCAATTGAAACATTATTGATGCAGAAACTGGCTGCTTTAGAGTAATCTTCACTTAAGAGACATGGGACATTCACTGACTGGGAAAATATCAGATATCCAAGTTTCAACTCTTTTTTTTTTTTTTTTTTTTTTTTTTTCCCTCTTCCTTCTCCCTCTCAGTGCATCTCTATTCTTGGTTATTAATGTTTGAGGCATCCCTGATATTAAACAATAAGAGTTTTAGCAGTTTTCTAGCTTGGTTGCTGGACTTACATGGTACTGCTCCTGCTTCCTATCAAACTAGTGATTGTTGCCATATGTTCTCCTGTTGATACTGTGTAGGCTACGTCTGGGAGTCATTTTAATTCTTAGATTACACTGGTTACCTTATCCGTGGGAGTATTGGTTATATCTTTTTTAAGTTCTTGTCCATAGTTGATGGTTACATTGGAAGTGTGTGTGGATCTTTGCCTGTTGGTGTTTACAGAAGTACTTCTTAGAGATAATTTTGCACCAGCCCTACTCTGAAATTGTTCTAGGGAGTACAGTGACTCATGCCTGCTTTCATGTAGCCCCCAGATGTATTTGGTTGCCAGACAGTAAGTGATTTTGGTTGTCAGGTTGCTTAAAAAAAACTCCAAAGATGAAGGTGATCTCATAAAAAGAAATCTATTCCTGCCTGATTGAATAAAGAGATGCCAGCTTCTGTTGATGGATTATGCATTTTGTAGGTTAATGTGGTTTTTTTTTCTTTTTTTTTTTTTTTTTTTCCTTCCACAAATGTGACAGATTAATTTTTTGTTACTGATATGACTGTTTAGAATCTGAAACCACTTTCGGCAGCACCACAGTGAGACCACGGCTCATTTGGAGGTGCAAAAGGAAGCATTGACAAGCGCTCACAAGTGAAATTGTGCCGAATATAGTAGAATGTTTAATTCGAATATATATATATATAAAAAAAAAGTAAACTCCCATGTATGTTCTGTTTTTCCACTTATATTTTTTTTTCTTTTGTTTATGGTTTGACAGTTTTTTTATTTATTTTGATTTGTTTTATGTATTTTGTGCTATTGTGCACAATTTTTTAATTTTTTTGGATTTCAAAAGTTTTTTTTTATTCTTTTTATTTAAAGAGAAGCTTTCTTTTGTTTTACAGCTTATCATCTGATTATGTTACATTTGATGTGGGCTGAAGGCAAGTCAACGCCAGAAGATAATTTGAGGGAGAAATGTGGGAAAACAAATCAACCTTTTTCTATTCTGAAGCTTGGCAAATGAATTTAATTTCTTTTTTGCTGACCTCTGGTGCAGGTGGGATTTGATCTGATGTACCCTTGGATAGTAATTGTGAAGAGGGGAAACCTTTTCCTTTTTAGATCTTTGAGTTGGCTGAAAGTTTTGTACTGTAAATGATAAATGTATAGAACAATCATTGTGTTGAGAGTAACATCTGAAACCTGTCTTGTTTGGATTATGTGCCATGGCACCTGACAACAATATGGAATGAATGCCACTCTTAGAGACTTACTGAGCAGTTTTTTTGCTTTTAAATTTCTACAAAATAAAACGTGAATTATCCTGGAATTGGGGTTATTTTTTTGCCTTGAATTATAAATTACTAGTGCAAGTACATCTTAGTAGAATTAAATGTCCTTGACTGGTAAATTTCAGTAGTAGTATGTGTGTGGTGCAATTAATGCACGTTTTTCTCTCTTTTTATTGTTCCAAAATATGAACCAAATGTTGATCGGGTGAGAATGACCTGAGTAGATACCAAAGGTTATAATTTAATTTATTGAGAGGTGTCAAAACAAGTAGATCCTGTGTGAAAATAACCTTGGATGTCAGATATGAAATGAACACTATTGGTAACATATAGATGCCATCAATAAAATTGAAATTCAATTTTAAAGTCTGGTCATAACTGCTAGGCAGTTTAAAGTTATACTTGATTGTGGATCAGAGAAAAAAAAGATGTAAATTAGTGCATAATAAACGACGTGAAGAACCAAGCACTAATATGACAACATCGGGATAGCTGTCAATAGTTAATATGCTCCAATCTTCAGTTGAATAATATTAATGCTTAATTATATTTAAGTCCTAAATAAAATGGGCTCATGTTTTTTGGGGTTTTTTTTCGGGTAAGCTTCTTTAAGGCCGCACCCACTGAGTGGCAATAAGAAAAGTCGGAGAAAAGATGGTTGCGGACTTTGAGTTATTTTTGATTTGCATAAAAATAAATCACATAAGAATACATATTTCTGCTTTGACCAAACGACTAAAATAGCAAAGGTAACACTGAAAAATAATGATGGAAGCCGACACGAACGTTTTGCCACTTAAAAGAGAGTTTACCACAACGTCGCGCAATGACGTAGGTTTAAACCCACTGCAAAATCAGGGTGCGGCAACGATAATAACTTAACACTCAGGTTACTTGAAAAGAAAACATCCAAAGGAAACTCTAGTGAACATAAAATAATTTAGAACTGAAAAACAACGAATTTCTCCGAAGTGAAAACTCAAAATAACATTTTTGCGGTTAATCACGTCATCCGTATGCACCGGAAGTTGTATTTCGAACTTTGGATTTTTGCCAACAGCACTAAGGTAGACTGTTTTGGGTTGTGTTTTGATTATCACTTGTCAGATTCCTTCTCGGATGAGTTATTTAGAGGTAACACACATTTGTAAAGACTCGCACCCGGAGACGGCAACTTCACCTTGAACCTAGCAAAGTGTATGTAAAGCTGTTAAAAAAATAGGGATTTTTAAACAAGATAGTTACTGTTTAATCAAAATATCAGATGTAACTGTCATATTAGGAAACCTTGGGACGTTTTTTTAAGTTAATGAATCAGCATAATAAGTTAAGAGAGATGGTTGCTTACAGCTGTTGAGTTAGTAGTCATTTTAGGAAAAAGAGAAATGTCTGAGGTTAGAGTTAACCTACATGAAACAGAATCAGGGAAAGGAGTTCCGGATGGACTGGAGCAGCGGAAATCTCCATGTACTGACCGTTCCAACATGGAGCTCCAGGGGTAAAGCCATCTTTTCCCATCGATCTATTACTTCTTGTTTGTCGAGATGAAGATGAGTTATGACTCTTTTTTTTCTGCGTATTCCTTTCAGTCTTTCCCCTCCTCTTAGCTCACCATCAGCAGGACCAAGTCCCTCACCATCTGCTTCTGCTGAATCAAGTGACTTGTTGTTATTACCATGGGAGATCCTAACTCACATAGCTTCATACCTTCCTGCACATTGTTTGATCAATGTGCTGCCAAAGGTAGGATGGACAAGCCTGAAAATTTGTCAGAATTACCTTTGAACATTTCATAGAAAAACTTCAGTGTATTTTGTCAGAATTTATGCGGAGAAACAAAGCAGTGTGTAGCTGAAAAGTGGAAGTAGTTTTTCTTTTTCAAATTTAAATCTGGAATTGATGTTTCAAACATTCATTATCCAACACATGAGCCAAATAACAGTGAAGGCTTTATTTCATGTAGCGTTTTGTTTTGGTCTACTATTTGAAATGCCAATAAAATACACTGGAGTTTGAAGATGTAATATTAGACAAAATAAAAAAAAAAATGGTAATAACCACTTCTGCAAGAAGATTTCTCATCTTTTACCTTGTTTCAGGTTTGTCGCACTTTGAGTACTGTAGGTGAAGACACCACAGCTTGGCAGCTACGGGCACAGAGACTAATTGGATCAAGAGTGAGGTTTCCAGTTGGGCCGAGGGATGATTTTGACTGGCCCACTTCTTGCCTGGAGATGGAGCAGCTCATTACCTTCTGGGCAGGTGAAGTGCAACGTGTGGCCAAACATTCAGAGGAGGAAATGGATCGAGTGAGGCTGGAGGAGAGAGGACAGGTTGCTGAAGGACATGAAAATGAAGGAGCAGAGGGGGTGGTTAGGGTGGGAGTGGCAGCACAGGAGGTTGCTTATGGTGCTGATGAAGGTATAGAAGTAGTAATGGAAGTGGAGAATGGTGAAATACAGCCAGTTTTAGACGGGGACCAGATGGAACAGTTGAGAGAGGGATTGGAAGGCAGGCTGGAGGTTGATGCAGCTGCACTGATTGAAGATGGAAGGATGGAGCTCAATGCCGATGTGGGGCCAGACGCAGCTCATCGTGACCAAAACGAATTTGCCTACCCAAGACATCTCAACGACAGGGGAAGAGTGGAAATGGTCCAACACCAACCTTCCAGAAGTCCTAGTCCTCCCCCGGCATTGGAGTGCATTACACTACCCTCAAGTCACATTGCCCTGGTCAACACAGTGCTCCTCCTTGGAGGAAAGGGAGCAGTTTGTGCCACAGGGTCACGAGACTATGATGTCAAACTTTGGGACCTGGAGGAAGGCTCTAACGGTACACTACTGCACACCCTGGTAAGGAAAGGTGACTTCACGTCCCATCAGGGCTGGGTCTGGTGCCTGGCATCCAAGGGTCCTCTTCTGGCCTCAGGGAGCTTTGATAGCACAGTGAGGCTGTGGGACTTACAGGCAGGCGGCACCAATAGAGGCCTGATCAGGACCGGGTCAGCTGTTCTCTGCCTATCCTGTCAGAACGATGTTTTACTGGCCGGGACGTTTAACAAGAGGATCAACATGTATGACACGAGAGGTAAGAACACTTAACACATAGAGTTCCTTGTGAAAGTATTTGTAGCACGTAAATCCAGTTTTTCTTTCCTTCCTCTTCAACAAAATGTTTTTAGTGTTGGTCGTCTTTATAAAGTGCCTATAGAAAACAGTGAGGTTTTAAAAATTAATTCATGAATTGGGTTAGTTAGTTTTGCTGTATAGTCCGTTCACTGACATTTACTCCTGCTCTTAAAGTAAATCTGAATTTTTTCAAAATTTTTAAACATACAAATGACAGCATGGCCTAACGAAGTTATTGTTTTCCAGCTGCTGAACCACTGATTAAAAGTGTCCATCTCCATGGTAATGCTGTAATGTGTCTGGCTGCTGACGACACCTACATCGTCTCAGGGAGCGAAGACTGCACTGTGGCAGTCTATGACTGCAGGGCAATGAAAGCTTTAAAGAAAATTAAGGTGGAGATAGATATTTCTGCCTGTAGCATTTATTTTTGCTCTTGTGCATCCAGATTTAAGACTGATAGTGTCAATGTTTCTGATTGCAGCTGGGCTCCTATTTATCCTCCATGAGCTACAGTGGCTGTGAGGTTTGGGCTGGAGACAAGAAAGGCATGCTGCACTCCTTCTCCATGCAGACCGGCACCTTAAAGCTCCTGTCCAGGTTTGATGTGGGACATACGGCTCTGGTTACTGGCATCCACAAGTCTGCAGGATGCCTCTACACCTGCTCTACCGATAAAACTGTCAAGGTGGGTTTCAGTGAGAAGTTGTGTTGTTTTGACTTCTTGACCCAGTACAGTCCTGTTTTGTAACCACCCGTGTTTTACAGATCCATATCCCAAGTGGACCACCAAGGACTTTATGTACACTGTGTCATGCCGGTGTAGTCCATGGGGTCAGTTCTATAAATTAAAATATCCATGTTTAATGACAGTAACCAAACTTTTGTGTATATACAGCTGAAACTAGTTATTTGCGTTCTACTTATAAAAAGACTCACCTTTTTTATGCACATTAAATGAGACTAAAATGCTGCACTGTTGAGTCTATGAGGATTACAAAAACAATTTCTGTTAGTTAAATTTAAGAATTACAGGAAGAATATTGTTGTATCTTTAGACAACATTATGACATCTGATCCTGTAACACCAGTGGTTAAATGTGTCTTTTTATATGGTGAAGTTAAATATCTAACTTTATATTTAGTTCCTACTTTAAATAAAATGAGCATATTATTGTTTTTTAAGAGTTAAAGTGATGACCTAATCCTTTTATTATTATTTCATCTGTTTCTGTCTCTCCTACCGTTTCCTTCTAATGTCAGCTGAGTGTGGAGGCTGGAATCGTTGCTGTGTCCACCGGCGATGACACTGTGAATATCTGGAGACCCAGGAAATAAAATGCCACTGGAGGTTTTGAAAAAAGTTTCATGCAAAATGTGCACTTGATGGCCATATCGTTCTGTCTGCATTGTGAAATTTATGGATAAATGGTAAAAAAAAAAAAAAAAAAAAAAAAAAGAGGCTCTTTAGATGAGGGAGTTTTTATTACTTACTAATAAATATACACTGACAATAGAAAGAAAGCAGGATAATAAAGTGCATTTTCACTGAAGGATTTCAAAGAGTACATTTTAAACAATGGACTCAAGAAAAAAACTGTATATTTTGCTTTGCTTTGTCAATAAACCTTATGCAACTTTTGACAGATTTGGACATGGACTTTAAACCACTCTGTCTGCATTCCTGTCAAAGTGTGTCCTACCTAATCGATTCAGTTCTTCAGCCTCTTGTGTTTCTATGGACCCAGATACACAAGCACACACACACACAAACACACACAGCAAAATTAGCAAGTTTTTTTTTCCCTTCAGGTCAAGCCTTTAAACCTTCTTGTACTTTATGAAATCCTGCAGTAGAAATCTGAGCTTTATTAACATGTTTCTGTTTTTTTTTTTTTTGTCTGTTTGTATTTATTGGTGAAAAGATAAATGCATCCCTGGATATTATCTTAAGGAAGGAATATTTCCATATGAAAATCCAATAAACTTATATGTGAAGTGAGATTACACTGACAGTGTATGTCACAAATGTGTGGTACCATACACTTGCAAATACCAAGCAAGCTACTCTAATCTAATACAATAGAAAGTTACTGCTGTTTGGCAGGGAGTGTAAACCTGCTCTGTCTGTTTAAAACAACAAAGCTTTAGTAACCTTTAGTCACACTGCCAGATAAACAAACTGTTCCTTTTACTTTCTTTTAAGGTTCAGACTGAACTTTTTTTTTTGAAAACCGGATGTTCAGTGTTGATGGAGTCCTGATTCATTTCCAAGTCATTTTGTCTTGCACTCTTATTTGTCATATGATAGATTTAATTCAGGAATGTTTCTGTTGTTTTGGTCCTTTTTACTATTGTGTAATTTATATCTTGTAATTTTTATTAATTCTATGTTCAAACCTCAAAGAAACCACAAATATTTAATTGTTTATTGTATTTATGCATTAACAAATTAAACTACAATGCACAATAAAAGTACTTCTGTTCTTTTGTTTATGAGTCTGCGAAACTAACTTTTCCATCGAAAGTCCTGAAAATTCTGTGTCAGAAATTCTATGTATTTTTGCTGATGAGGCATAAACACATGACGGGCAAAATATAAAGGTCTAAACCAGGGGTGTCAAACTGCAGTCCTCAAGGGCCGCTGTCCTGCAACTTTTAGATGTGCCTCTGCTGCACCACACCTGAATAGAATTAGGTCATTAGCAAGGTTGTGGAGAACTGGTCTACAGGAGGAGGAGGTAATTAAGCCATTTCATTCCAGTGTTTTGTACCTGTGGCACATCTAAAAACTGCAGGACACCGGCCCTTGAGGACTGGAGCTTGACACCCCTGGTCTAAACTAATCCTTTGGAGCTCCCAGTCTAGGTTTTCTGTCTTGTGGCATGGATCTTCTGGTGTCAGAGTAGTACACAGGTCTTCTTATCTTTGAAAGGGTTGGACGAAGCCGATATGCCGGTTAGCAGAGGATCGCTGCGTCTGTGTTCCTGACAATATTGGACTAAATCCGCTGCTGTGAGGGAGATCTGCTCAGACAACAGACAGAAGTTCAAATATGAACAAATCTGGAAAAATAATGTGGATTTCTTTAAAGCATATTCTTATTTAATCACCAAATGCTTTGGAATGGTTAAAATTCACACTGCAATAATTGTAGATGTGTATTAATATTTGAATTCACACATACCTTGAATCTTTCCATGCCTGCTTCAATTTGGAGTTGATCCACCAGTTTTTGGGCCTGGATGATGCTGTTGCTGCTGCTGCACATCTTTCCTGATATTGCCAAAACACAATGTCCTATAAAGAAATGATTTAGAGTAATATTTTAACTTGATGCAAAAGTCTGTCCAGGTAGTGTGGCAAAGTCCGCTCAGATGGGCTCCTGGCTTTGCATTTTGACCCGTGTGCGTTCTTTTATTCGCTGATGTGAGGAGTTCAAAGCCTCTGTGATATAAAAGGTCACACAAACCTTTTTAGAAAATGTCACAAACATCACACAACACTTCACAGCTGATGATGACGACTTCATGCTGGTGGAGAGAGAGCCAAAAAGAGTTGGAGAAGTAATGTTAACGAAAACTGGCTCCAAGATCTATTGATACAGGGGACAAAATATAAATCCATGCCACGCTTTTCACATTTTTACTTTTGAAAGGAAATTTGAAAACCATGAATAGTTTCCCTTCCACTCCACAGTTAAGCACTGCTTTGTGTTAGTCTGTCATGGAATCCAAATAAAACACACAAAAATTATTCTTGAAAAGGAACAAAATGTGAACAAGTTTAAATTGATTGCGATTGCAAGGTACTACATATTTACACAAATGCCATTTTTGGATATTCTATTCTGTTGATAAAAAGCTCATAACTGAAGTGTAAATTGTAAGCAAAACTGAAATTAAAATATGCTTTCGAGTAAATGTGATGAACAGCACCCTCTGGTGGTGTCTAAAGGGACATTTCTATGAAGGTATTTTTGTTGCAAAATTATTTGTGGCTTGTAACTAAGAAGTTAAAGTTGTAGAGAAAAGTCTTTGAAGAGTTTTTTTTTCTACTTTAGAGTTTTTTCAGTTTTTTATGAATACGAGATACGAGTCACAGATTCAATCCTACATGTCACAAATACAAAAAGTCCTGCTCTCACATTTTTTTTCTTTGCTCCATTCTGTCCAGTACAATTGGAGCAAGGCTAATACAAACACCTGTATTAATATTTCCGCACAAACACATTTTTTAAAAGTTTTCCCCACACATACAAAAGGTAGTTAATGAAAGTGTTGATGCGAGTCATAAACCCTGTTTTACAAGCTAAATCGCACGCTTGACTTTTACACCATTTGTCACGCTCCAAGTTCATGGTGAGTTTTCTCTTTAATTATGCATCAAAGATTTGGGGCAAAAATACTTTTTTAAAGTGTAAGATTTTTTTAAGTGTGACTCAAAGAATACAATTTGTGTCTAGTACCGTAATATAAAGAGATGTATCTTTCGTTTTGTATTTATGAAAAACGGAAGAAAAAAAGAAATAATACAGTCACAAAACTCCTCAAGGATTTTTCTCTACACTTTAACTTCTCAATTACAAGCCATACATACTTTTTCTCCCAAAATACCTTCCCACATTTCTTTCACCTAAGTGTGTGCGCTTTATCAAGTTTGTCCACTCGCGTTTTCCGTAACGGGTTTTTTTTTTTAACCTAGTTTGTGCTATGCGTACAGGTCTACAAAACTGTAATATATTTACTATTAGGTGCTGTGATAGAAGTGAAATATTCACTCTGTCATCAAATAACATCTTGTAAAGAAGAGGTATGTTTCTTTTCTTTATATTCAAAATCAGAAGAGCGAGCAGCTACTGGTTTAGCTACTGCTAATGTCAAACCACATGGATTTAACATTCCATTCAAGTGTTGACATGTCATTCTGTGCGCTATTTTGAATATGTACGTATTTGTATGTATGTATGTATGTATGTATGTGTGTATGCATTTACGTATTAATCTTTGGTCCTCCATTGAGTTTATGACAACATTTTTTAAAATTAAATCCCAAAATTTTCATGATACTACATGTTTAATTGTACATTTTAAAGAGCAACTATCAGCTTGAGCTGCTGACCAGACTCCTGTTCACATTTCACTGGATTTGTTTATTTCTCCCAGATAGTCTCTGCATTTGGATGCATAATTAATATATACATATATTTTTCCCTCTGTTTATATACATTTTTATATAAAATTTTATATAAAATTTTTAGTAACAGGAAAAATGGCGGACCATGCCCCTTCTATTGCCAAGGAGGCAGTTCTGAGGCCTAGCGCTGAACTCCCGGAAGATATGCCAAAAATCCGAGGCTACGACTTCAACCAGGGGGTTGATCTCAAAGCGTTGCTGAAGACATACCTGACGACAGGCTTTCAGGCCAGTAGCTTGGGTCTGGCCATCCAGGAGATCAACCGGATGGTGAGAGATTTTTCTAGTCCAAACAGATAAATCTGGTTTTCTTTGAGGTCTGACCTGCTGATTCAGATTTCGTTTAATTCCCTCAAATTTCACTTTGGACTATGATAAAGGTAATAGCTTTCAATCCAACAACAACAACAACAACAAAAAGGAATTCAAACACTATTATATTTGATTTCTATTAAACTCATAGAGGGGGCACCAGATTGAATGTTGTTAGTGATGCATTTTTAGACCACATATTTAGTAAGTTTCTTTGTTTTGATGCATTTTCAAAAAATAAATGATGGATAAATGGCCGAACTGATTGGTGTATTGTTAACATAACAGAAAGCAGGGAAAAAGAACCTTGGTTTATAGACTTTTATCTGATGTCTAACAAACTTAACTAAATAAAACGTTGCAGCTCTGGAGTGTTCAACTGCTGCTAACCAACAGTTTATCACAGATTGAGAAACGTCTGGAACCGGTTGAAGTAGACGGAGAAAATGAGACTGAAGCGTCCTGCGAATCCTCCCGCAAGTCCGGCTGTACCATCTTCCTGGGATACACCTCCAACATCATCAGCTCTGGAGTGAGAGAGAGCATCCGCTACCTGGCAGAGCATAAAATGGTACAAACATGTTCATTTATAGTTGCCTAAAATAATGAAACCATTTGATGCGACTGTAGCGGCTTATCTCTACCGGTTGCCTTGTTTTTAGGTGGATGTGATTGTCACCACAGCTGGAGGCATTGAGGAGGATTTCATTAAGTGCCTGGCTCATACTTACTTGGGAGACTTCAGTCTGTCGGGCAAAGAGCTGCGTCTGAGAGGCATCAACAGGTCGGTGTTTGAATCTAGATAAACAGGGTTCCTGCTTTTAAAGTGAAGCAAAGGAAGATCAAACTAAACTAAACGTTTTGCATCTTCTAATAACTCTGTAAAAGAGGCATGCACAAAGAATAAAAATGTTTCAGTGTGGATCGAAATTTCCTGGAAATGACTGTGAAGAAGTGGTCAGAAGGAAGGGGGGTGGAGATAAGAGAGCAAAGCTCAATTACAGCAGAGATGGAGGAAGTGCTACATTTTCAGATGAACTTTCAGTGTAACTTTTTTCTCATGTTACCTGTTAAGATATAACAGTATGCATGCACTGTTTTTCAATAATGTTTTTGTTTTAAGCTTTCCAACCGGTTTTCATTTTGCTTAAAATCAACAAATAAACATGGTGATGTTATGTTTATAAAACCAGATTAAGTTAAGTTATAGAATAGATTCAATTATTTGTGTTCACCCATTGTCTCTGATCTGTCTTCTCTGAGTGTAGGATAGGAAACCTTCTGGTGCCCAACGATAACTACTGCAAGTTTGAAAACTGGCTGATGCCCATTCTGGATCAAATGTTACTGGAGCAAAACACAGAGGTGAGCGACTGACTTTGACGCAAATTCAATCTGTTGATACTAAGACATGCATTAGTCATGAAGCTGCTTTTCGACATGTGAAAGCTCATTTCACAATATTTAGCACTTTAAATCAAACAGCAAGTTTGTTTGTTTCAGGGAATCCGGTGGACTCCCTCTAAAATGATCCATCGGCTCGGCAAGGAGATAAACAACACTGACTCTGTCTGCTACTGGGCATACAAGGTTTCTCCCTAAAATGTGAAGTGATGCATGAAACCTCGTCTTGTATTATTCCGGATTGCTAAAAGTACATTTTTGTGTTTCAGAATAACATCCCAGTGTTCAGTCCTGCACTCACTGATGGTTCTCTGGGCGACATGATCTACTTCCACTCGTTTAAAAACCCCGGCTTGGTTTTGGACATCGTAGAAGGTAAAACGCAGCAGCGCTTTTAACAGAGCAGTTCCACTTTAGTAGTCCCAGATGTTCAGACCATGAGTTTGGTGTTTGTTTCAGACATACGAAAGCTGAATGGCTTGGCGATTTTTGCCAAGAAAACGGGAATGATCATCCTGGGAGGAGGGTTGGTGAAACATCATATAGCCAATGCTAACCTCATGGTAAATAACCCTTCTGTGATCTTCTTTGTAAACCGTTTTGCACAAAAACATATCCTTCTGTTGATCCAACCTATTAGAAGTAGTGGATTAGTAGCGCCGTAAGATCTCTTTTGTGGCTCCGACTGATTGAAATTCAAGTGCTGTCAGAATATTTTTATGTCATACTACATAATTTTGTGGTTTGCGGGAAGCTGAATGTTGGTCAGAACATTTCTAATGGGAATCTGTTTCATCTTTCTTCCATCAGGTCTTTGTTACATCTTTATTTGAACTATGTGACTTTTTTAAAAAGATTATCTAAATGTATCCATTATTTTCAAAAAGCTATCTTAGAGTAATGTTTATTCCTAGAGAGCAAACTTGTAAAAAATCTTTTCCTATCCCTGTTCTTCCAGAGAAACGGCGCTGACTACGCTGTGTATGTGAACACTGGTCAGGAATTTGACGGTTCGGACTCTGGGGCCCGACCTGACGAGGCCGTATCCTGGGGAAAGATCAGGACAGACGCCAAACCTGTTAAGGTATAGATCCTGATGTCAGTTTAGTTTTTCTTTGTAGCTCTGGCTTCATGTTTGAAGCCGTTGTTCTGCTGAAAGATAAATCTCCAGGTCTTTTGCAGCTTCTGACAAGTTTTCTTTCGGGATTGCCCCGTTTAGCACATTTTCTATTTCTCTCTCCCTCCTTTTAGGTTTTTATAAAGAAATTCTACCAATGTATGACTTTGGGTGGTTATTGCTTTGCAGCAAGAAGGTTCCCCCTGCATGGATGCGTGTTGTTTTCTCTTGGTACTCCATCTTCTTCCCATAGTCCACGAACATGAGTTTAGTTATAAAGTGACTCATGTGACTAAGAGTCGCAACACACCATGGTGATGTGATGTTTTATGAATGTTATTTGAAATGTGTAATCATCGTGGCGTATTAAAGTGACTGTGATTTAGACTTGATTTGCTGAACACCAACAACGTTGTTTTATCACATTTCTCCTAATCAGATGGGATCATCGGACGTAATTGTTTCTAGCAATGGCATGCTTCAGCCTTAAGGTGGCGATGTTGGATCACTATTTGTGCTAAGAACTGACGCTGTTTTTTTTAAATCAGTCCTACAGTAAGCCTTAAAATCTCTCACACCCTGGTAGATTTAGATTTATTTTCAGTGAACGAAAAAGTTTGTTTCTGAAAGGAAATGAGACAGTCAACTCATTCAAAGAAAAAAAAAATGTTAAAGGTGTAATAGTTGAATTTTTATTCACATTTTGTTTGTCTCTCCTTTATTTTAAATGAAAAAAAACCCCCCGTCAATAACAATGGAAAAATATTTAATAGTATTACACCCATCAAGCCTTTCTTACAGTTGCTGATGAGCTGAAAGTTTTTGAGGTTGTTGGACAGCCTCCTTGCCATCAACTTCTCTCACAGATTCCAGTTTGGACTCCAAAATGTCATTGTTGCCTCCAAATAATCACATTATTTGAGTGATTAAAGTCAAATTTGCCAGGGTAAAACAGTAACAGTGGTCTCATTAAATAGTTTCTGTGATCTCTTGTTGCTTTTCAGGTGTATGCAGACGCCTCTTTGGTTTTCCCTCTAATCGTGGCCGAGACCTTCGCTCTACATGCCGACAAGCTGACAGCGGGACAGAAAGCAGATTAAAGCGATTATGCTACCTTGAATGTTCAGTTAAGACAGCATCTTGTTTTATTCTCATAGTTTTTTTTCCCCCCCCTCCAAATGAAAGCATGAATCATATTGAGATCTGCTACTTCACTTAATATGAATACGTATGAAATTTTGAGGCAGTCTCATTTCAATGCTGTCCCTCTTCTTTAGTTTTGTAAATTAGAATGTTTTTTTCTTCTTTGCCTTTAAGACAGTTGAAATAACATGTGTATAATGCTATCACATGTACCAAAGAGATTTCCTAGAATGCTTTTGAGTTTAGCTGTAGGCTGTGTGTGTGTCTGACACAGCGAGTGACTAACCATGTTGCAGCGTAACTCATGTCAGTGTAGCTGCAGCTCAATGCATGGCTGCTATAAATGATCAGGCCTTATTGATTTTTAGTTTTAATGAGCAGGTAGATCATTTTAATGCCGATGTTTAAGCTCAGAAGATGCTCCTGTATATTTAACAAATCAGGAAAACATTTGATTTTGTCTTTGTTGAAAGTTTTGGATTTTAATCAATCCTGATTTTTTTAAAATTTTTGGTTTGGTTTCTGATTTGTGTGTGGATCCATGGAAATGCCATCATGTGACACTGAGTTGCACTTGATTAGGTTTGGGAATAGTGTATAAAGACGAAGTCTTAGATGGTATGTTTGTTACATTTGGGGTATTAAAAGGGTATTTTCATTCTGTTAATTAAACATGGTAAAAAGATATACATTTTCAATGCAAAGATGTTATTTTACACATTTAGCCATTTAAGTTATGGATATATAAAACTTGGTAGCACTGAAAATCAACTATTGTCCATTTTTTCAAGTAATAGATTTCAAAGTAAGCAATTATTATTATTATTTTTTTTGCTTACGTTCCTTTAGAAGAGACTGGGATAAATTGAGATGAGACAAAGTTTTTTTGGAAATGTTATATTATTGAAACAGTTATGTTTACCCTCATTCTGATTGATTTAAAGGGTGAACAGCATCCTGAAATATATGCAGATACATGACCAAACTAAGGTTGTTTTGAAACCAAATATTTCAAATATAGCTGATATTACACTAGTCTCCCCTATTTACTTCTGAATATTCCAAATGTTTTCAAGGCTCTCCCTGCAGACCCTTGCTGTTTTAAGATGGATGTACAGCTCTGGAAAAAATGAAGAGACCATTGAACTGAACCCGATTGAAAACCTCTTGGTTATTCCACCAAATATTGATTTCTGAGTTAAAACATTAGTATTGTTGTTTCCAAATGGTTGTGAACTTGTTTTCTTTGCATTATTTGAGGTCTGAAAGCACTGCATCTTTTTTGTCATTTTGACCATTTGTCATTTTTTGCAGATAAAATACTAAATTTTTGCTTGGAATTTCGGAGACATGATGTCACTAATTCATAGAATAAAAGAACAGTGTTCATTTTACTCAAACATATATCTATAAAAAGTAAAATTAGAGAAACTGATCATTTTAAGTGGCCTCTTTTTTTTTCCATAGCTGTATGTAGGATGTTGTTTGTTTTGCTGAAATAAACTGAGCTTACCTTTAAAGGAGTGTGCTTTGATAATTTAACTCTGTATCTTTTTCTTCAATCAGTGGATGCTCCACAGATGTTGTGTGAGACTCTGGGCATCATCTCCATTGGGATGCATCATATGTAGTTTCATTCTGACTAATTTCAAAGTAGCGGTATCGCTATTAAAAGACTTTGTGTGCCAACTATCGTCCTCAGTTCTTGCTCGGTAAAATGGAACTAGACCTCTGCTGATGTTATTGTTACTGCTTGTTTTTAGCAACAATGATTCATTTCCTATAATGAAGAAGGAAATGCATTAACTACCAGAAAATTCAAAGAATGAGATGCTGACGAGCTTTCGTACTGAAAAGTGACTCAAATTTCCTGTTATTTTCAATTGCATACTGAATGCGACGTAGTCTGGTGCAAAAACATCCTTAACTTTGGTGTCTGTGCTAAAACATACAGCGTAATAAAAGTTTTGCTTCAGTCTGGAAAAAGAAAATTACAGGGTATAGATAATTAGACCTTGAGGCTGTACGCTTCAAAAAGATTTTTATTAAATAGTTGATTCATTATGTTTCCTGTCCAATAATATCAAGACATGTTTTCCTGATTTTATGTTTCGTTCCTGAATAACAAAACTCAGTTCTCTGCTGTTTCTTTGTGGAAGCCCAAAGGTACCACAATCCAACAAATACATATTTTGTTAAATAAAAACTTACAGGTAGTAAAAATTATTCATAACCTGTAAGATTGAGATATGAAACCTTTTCTTAATATTATTTTTTTATATTTTATTTTATCAACATGTTTCTTCTAATTATGGATAATAGTTGGAGTGGCCCAGCCAGAGACTTGATTTCAATCCCGTATAGAATCTGTGGAGGGAGCTAATGATTATGGTGTTGGAGAGGAGGCCTTCCAACCACAAAAACTTAAACCTCAGAAAAAAAAAAACTTTTCAGCAAGTGAGGAGCATTGATTACTGTAATGCTAATGAAGGGTTTTCTTTTCAGCTATTTAGAACTGTACAAATAATTTTTGAAATGGCAATTTCCTAAAGATAAAAAAAGAAAAAAAAGGAAGAATTTTTTTTTTCTCTTTCAAAAATGATGTTTTTTGGTTGAAAGAAAATATTTTAAATATATATCTGAAATAGGCTTTAAACAATTTTGGCTTAACTTTCTATGTACCATTATTAAATTGGTTAGGTTTAAGTAATTTTCATTTTATACATTTTTGATTATTATTATTAAACTAGTTCCTCTTTCCTGTGGCACTTTCTGTCATGAATTTATTCCGATAAAAATTTCATACACATTGTCAAAACCTTCAGCTCTGATTAAATCAACATTAATCAGTGTTGATCACTGACTTCAATGGGAGAGCTTGACAGACAAAATAGATTCATTAAATAGTGCAGGACAATAATATGAAATAATTGGATTAGAATTATAATGATCTTATAAGATAATTATCTTATAATAACATTATTATAATAAGAATTATTATTATAATTATACAACTGAGCCCTACCTATCTACGTAGGGCTCAGACATTTCCCTCTGAATGCATGGTAACTGCACATTTCAATGGATGATTTCTGTGTTTATTAAATGACCATTTCCTTAAACCACCACATTCAAATGATTACACATACATTTTCTCATGTGGAACATGTTTCAATTTTAATTCAGTTGACACATACATAACCATTTAATGAATGGCGGCATTATTGAAAAGTTGATTTATTTCAGTAACTTGATTCACTAAGTGAAACGCATTGCAGGGATTATTTACACACAGACTCATGATTTTAAGCCCTTATTTCTGGTAATTGACATGATTTTCTGCTTACAGCTCATGACATCACAGCATTTAAGTTTAGAATATGACACCAGACTACTAAAAAAATAAGTGGAAATGTGGGCTTGACAAGACATTTCTGCTTAAAGGTTATTATTTTTGAAAAGGTAATTGTAATCAAGCCTCAATGGAATGCATATTTATGTGTATTTATTCAATTATTCATTTATTACGTCGTATGTGGCCCTGGAGATGTCAAGGTTTAAACAGGAGGAACTGCTTGTAGGTATCTCCAGTATGAATGATACTTTATCAGCTGAAATCTATTCTGTTACAAAGGTTGCTTCAGGTATTGGTTAACGTACGTACAGGATGTTTGAGTCACACAAGAGCATCGCAACATCTGCATGTAATCGGTGCTTGCTCATGCATTTTTAATTTGGCCGGGCAGAGAGCAACAGTATCTACGTAGAGCTCAGACATTTCCCTCTATGAATGCAGCAGAACCAACCACATAATCTTGTAACAATGATCAAGACATTTCCCTCTGCAATATGCGACTTTGTTACAGTGGCAACGGATATTTCCTGTGGCTAATCAGCGCGCTCATATCCTTTGCACTGAGTCACTGTTATGTTCACAGTTCACTTATATTTCCAACTCCTTGGAATGGAAATGCAGAGTGGCTTTCTGGTTCAAGTGTGTCTATAATATGTTCACTGAAGCGTGAGCTGCTTTTTCCTTGAGGAGGCCAGCGTTGAGCCTCTGTTTTTAAGCGGTTATGTTGACCTTTTTTTTATTTGGAAACGGAGATGGAGCAGTGGAACTGGAGCCGGGATAAGGTCAGCTTTCCCAAAAACCTTGGCTCCATGTGCTCAGACACATATATGAGCTGGGCGTTCCTGCACTGGTGCAAACTACTTTTCCATCCACTGTTTCTATCTTTTCCAATTGGCGGTGACGCTGTGCAATTGGTGTGTTTGCTCCGGGCTTTGACAGTTGAAAAGATTTTTCTTGCGATTTTCAAAAGCATTGTTGTGTGGATGTTAGCTCTATAGAAGCATGTTTGCTTTGTGCTTAACTGGGAGATTACAGACAGCCAGAGTGGGCTGAAAACAGTGGAGTCGAGACCCTGCACGTGTTTGTGTGTGGATGAGCTGTAGTCACGCTATGATAATATTGTGTGGCGCCTGCACAGTGGAGACAGTGTCCCCCCTCTCCTCCCCTCCGTCGTGGAACAATCAGTACATTATGTGATGTGCAGGGCTGCAGGAGTCATAATGGCAATTATGTCTTCTTGCAGCCAGATTGGCAACTTTTTTATGGTGAGAAGCAAGAAGCCAGACAGGGAGGGAGAATGCTGACCTGCTGCACAGCTGCAGGGTGGGGCAGATCAGGGGTATATATATATATATATATATATAAATGTATATATATATATATATATATATATATGTATATATATATATATATATATATATATGTATATATATATATATATATATATATATATATATGTATATGTGTATATATATATATATATATATATATATATATATTTATATATATATAGTTACTGCTATTATCAATGTTATTGTTACTATTTAATGAAGTTGTCAAATATTACTGTATTGTAGTATATTCATTTAGAAATTATTTTCTAACATGTTAAAAATGATGCTTGCTTATATGGTCATGCAATTATGAATACACTTTATTAGTTATAGACATGATATAGAAAATAATAATAAAGACTGTTCAAGCTAAGTTAACAGGAATAGTAATTTATTGGATGACGATCCAAATGTAAGAGGGGTGGGTGTAAAAAACAAGTGTAAATATGTGTAAATATATATTTAACTTTACTCCTGTTCTTCTTTTGTTTTAAATTTATTTTGTTTGTATATAACTTTGTTTATTCTTTAATTACACTACGTTCATTAAGGTCAAACCAAAACAATCCAATATTCATAATCCAAATGTAAGAGGGTGTCAAGTGTAAATATGTGTAAATATATATTTAACTTTACTCCTGTTCTTCTTTTGTTTTAAATTTATTTTGTTTGTATATAACTTTGTTTATTCTTTAATTACACTACGTCCATTAAGGTCAAACCAAAACAATCCAATATTCATAAGACCATCCCAGGAACTGTTCATCCAATCTGTGCTTTTCTGCTAAAAGAGTGCTTTAATCATAGGGTCCAAGTTTGAAGAATTGACAAAAACTTAAAAGATGCACAAAATTGGTAGAATCATTTATCTCAAAAGATCTAAAGCAGTGGAAAAAGACACAGGGTGTTAGTACAAATACACCCCATACATTTCAGATTTGTCTTTGTAAAACAAAGCCGATAATCATGTTAATATGTGTATTTATTAATGTGGTTCATGTTCAGTCAGGTTAACAGTCACCTTTGTGGTGACCTAGGTTTTGCCTTTCAGGCTGCATAACCTGCTAAGTATAAGTCACTTTCTTTAATGTTGTGAGAATAGCAGTAGCCTCTTTATGCTAATGTCACAAAATACAGTTTTGTTTTGAAACTACGATGTTCTGATTTGTTCTCATTTATGTCTCATAGTGAACTAAACTAAAAGCATGTGCTAGAGTAGGAGATTATGTCTCAACATGTCTAAGGCTTTAGGAGCTATTTGTGTAATAAACCTAAACAAAAGTTTTTCAATGAAGAAAAATGGTTCTTATTTTACTTGACTGAAATCATTAAAATAGTAATACAAATAGTTAATGTGTCTACGCTTCCATCTGAGCTCTACCTCAAATGCTAATAGGTTTACCTCATTGCATCGGTTTTTTTTTTAACCTCCTTATTCCCCGGCCTTTGTTGACCTGTTTTGTTCCCATAGTGACTCCCGCGTCGGCCTCCTATTGGTCAACTCGCAGAGGTAGAGGCAGGTGAGGGAGAGCGAGTGCGTGGGTGTGACAGGCACAGGATTTACAGGACGGGGTGGGGCCGACGGCTGCCACGGAAAGATAAACACTGTAATATAGAAGTGGGTGGGGGTGAACAATGGAGCAATAAACCTATAGAAGGCTGTGATAAATGGAGAGAGAAGTGGGCTTAAGAGAGGTGGAGGGCGCTGCGGTGAGACAGCGAGAAGGGGAGGAGGCTCTCCACCGTGGCTCCGCTACTCTCGCTGCTTTCTCAGAAACAGGAACTTGCCCGTTGAACCGTCTTCCCTGTACGTCAGAGGCTTGATGACGGACACGTGTATCTGTTGCTGTGGCAACTAGGCAACGATAAACATCCGGATGACATCTCTAAGGACGGTAAAACAAACCTGTAACAGTTTAAAGACCTACATAAGTCCGTTGTCATGTGTGGTTGTGTACGTGATGAAAAGTTCCCGCAAAAATCTAGAGATGGTTGAAGTTAAGGCTTTTCTAGGACAGCACGTCATATTATTGCAACTTACGTTTGCTTAATAATGTTGCCTATTGCTAATAAGAAGTCCTTACTACGAAAAAATGATTAGTTAGAATTTGAAGCAATAGCTCTAATATATTGATTAATTGAGCCTTTATCTGTGTACTAACCTACCTGCATCAATATATGAATAAGAAAGTCAAGTAATTAAGCTGAATGACTTTTTTTTATCTTAAACCAATTATCTGTTATAAAAGCAAGAGTACACCACTTATGAAATATTTTCTTATTTGTATAATTCACCTTTATTTTAAATATGTTTTATTGTAAATGAATAATCAACTTTATAGTGTGCCAAATTTCTATTGGCAAAATTATACATTTCGCCTAGTTCATTTTTTCTAAATAACCATAACTTTAGATATCATGGATTCAGTTGAATTAATAATAATAATAATAAAATATAATAATAATAATTTAAAAAAACATTACTAAAAGAGTGCTTTAATCATAGGGTCCAAGTTTGAAAAACGCCACACAGTAGTAGCTTTCTTTTCTCTTGTTTTGACGGCGTTTCCTTCCTTGTTCCATCAGATGTTTCAAATTGACTATCATTACTTTTATTGCCTGACAACCTTTCCTTCTTTTGTTAATTCCAATTAGCTTCATCGTGACATTGCTTTGCCGTTTGTCACTGCTAGTTTTTTTTGGTGCTCTTACATTGAAGTCCACGTCTGGATTTGAGTCATACACAAGGGGTTTTTACTAAACATAAAGTGGTACCGGAACACAATATTTGAGCCACATTTTGTTTGTTTTGGTCTTGCCTTCGGCCTTGATGGGCTGGATTTAGAATGTTTTTTTCAAGGCCAGGAAAGACAACAGCTGCAACAACTTTCTTATTTAAACTGCATCTGGGTTTAAAGCTACTGACTTCATTCAAGTGTAACTAATAAAATATTTTACTTAGGACATTTCATTGCTGTCATCTGCATGTCTGCAAGTTGAGAAATCGTGCCAAAACAGACATTTTCCAGTACAAATACATAGAATTACCTGGATTATTGTTAAGAAAGTTAGATTATTGCACTCTTCAGAGATGTCTGGTTTGTCTGATTTGTCGCACGTAGTTTATTCTTTGCAACACATTTGTACTAATTTCATGATCTGCAGTATCATTGGTTTTGTAATATGTGATCATATCTACACATAATTTTTTCCTGCTTTACTCCATGATATCTTCCTTGCAAGCAGCCAGCTTTTGTTGTGATGTTGGATCTTCAGACATTTTGTCATTTAATGGCGGCAGTTTATTTTTTTATGTTTTATTTGACCAGGAGATTTTAATGTGCCATAGAAGACATAATCTTGGGCACGTGCCCAAGTAAAACAGGTCTAGCAATGCCTACTGTCTTCACTGATATGAAAGAAGGTGTGCAAGATTGTGCAGATCTCCCAGAAAGTGAAAGGTTAATAGTGTGCAACAACCTCTTTAGGATTTAGACAATGTTTCTTTTTTGTTTTAAATGCCACCCAACATTCACCAGGTGCAGCTTTTAACCACAGACTGTCAGGTGTCTGCAGCATGTTTTGATTTCCTCTGGCTGACCTCATAAGAGAAGTCAGAGACATGATGGAGGGAAATAGTGAATAATGCATTGTTAGATTTATTATGAAGCGAGTGAGAGAATAACAAAAAGAGAAGACACACACAGCAATGACTCAAGTAAATGTAATTTTAATCAACTTTAATATTTATGAAGGAACATTTATTCAATACAGAAAGCAAAAGAACATTATTAAACATTTTTGCACTTCTGATCATTTATTTACAGTCATTACACCAGAAATACACAAAATAGATACAGATTTATGTTAAACAGTTAACAGTCATTAAATAAAATTTAAAGACTAAATCAAAGCAACAGAAATGTGTTTCCACATGATAAGAGAAGGTAATGTTTACGTGTGATTCTGTTTATGTTTAAGTGTGTGTGTGGAAATGAGAACAGTCCCCTGTTCCTGCTGAACTGAGCCAGCCGACGTCACACACTGATTATCAGCACAGCAGGCACAGGAGACCGACCCAGCGGGGAGTGAGGCGAAGCGATGACGGAGGTAATTTTTCACACACACAGACAGACACAATCACACAGCATCAGACCAACAGGCAGTGATGCTCTTTTGAAAAAAAGAAGAAAAAAAAAACCTAACAGGTGGAAGCATAGGGAAAATGTGAAGACAAACAGAGTCAAAGAAACACACACTTGCTCAAAACGACTCATTCAGCCCAGCTACAGAAATTATGACATAAGGTGACACTCAGCTCTCCCTACAGGGGCGGCAACAGATTTACTCTTAATGAGACAGCTGACATTTAGCAGACACCGACGCTCCGATGCTGCTCAGTTTCAGCAAATTCAACAGATTACAGCTTTTTACTGGAAATTTATAGATTGTAAACTCTTTTTCTTCACTGACTTTCCCTCTCCTTTATGATATGTCAGCTTCTGACAATACTGTACAGTGAGTCATCTGTGAACACATGTACTCCATCAAACACCGTCAGCCCTGAACACATGGGGTTGATTTTGAAATAACGAGGTGTGAGACTGAGTTCGGAAAGTTATAGTCAATCTGAGAAAATCATTTCTTTGATGTCGTAATATTTTTAAAGAAATCAGATTTAGAATCAGCTTTATTCGCCAAGTTTGTGCACACACACACACACACACACACACACACGCTCACGCACACACAAACACAATAGAAACTTGTCCTTTTTATCACTATACTCCCAGTGAAGTCATTTAAAATATAAATACATAAAAGGCAAAATAAAAAATACATGTTTTTGTCTTTCTTGTAAATATGTTTATATTGTTGCGATCTTTCCTCGTCATGGTTTAAATTTAGCTTAGAAATACTAATCAAATTTTGAGGCTTTTCTTATATTTAAAGTCAAATAGTTTTGATTTTTGTTTTACAGAAATAGAGTGAAAACAAAATCGGTCAAAGGGTTTTGACTGAGTTGGAAGTTGGAACATTATAAGCTGTTAGCATCTTAGCCGTGGTATTCTCTTGCTTTCTTTATTTTGTATTAATCTAGACAGTCCAAGAGGTTCTAAGACCAAAAGCAAACACTTATACTTTCTAATACTTTAGGACAATTTTAAAATAATAAAAAAAACAACATATCTTGTTTCTTTCCAATAAAATAGAAATCAAGATAAGAGGCTTCGCACCACTCGGGATCTTCCTGTATCAAATATTTACTCTGACTGGAAACACTTTACATGTTCTGTTCTCACTATGTGTTTCACACAGGAAGGCCACTGGTGGTGCACCGCCCCTGACTTTCATTTCTCCTGACAAAAAAACAAACATCCAATGCTGATGCGACTTAAATGAAAAGGTTTGGATACTATTTTATGCAAATAAAATAGTATTTGCATTAACTGCAACAATGTTGTTTTTTTAAATTTAATTTAATTTTGTCGTTGATGGTAAATGTCCAGTCTGGTCTTGACCCCTCTTAGCGTCATGAACAACTATTCTGTGTGTTTACTGCTATATGAAGACTCCAACAGTAGTACACTTCAGGTAAGATATTTTCTGCTTTAAACTTCAGTTTCAAAACTGAAAATCTTCACTTTTGTATTAACTCTAATATGCAAGGTGACTTTGCTTAGTGACATGTGTAAATTCACCCATAAACTCTTAAGAAATATATCAGTTTTCCATCAATTATATAATTCTAATTAGGAAAATTGTCTTGTTTTTAAAGTGATGGCTGTAAAAGACAATGTTCTCACCTGACTTTGTTTACACCAACATGTAATAAAAGACACTTTTATAGCTTAAAGGTTATGTTAGCAGATTCCCAATTTAGATCCTATTATTGTAATTATTTTTTCTGCTGCTGATCTCTGAGCCGTGGAAACAAATGCGCACCATAACACTTCATTAATAGATGTGAGTAACAGTCGTAATGTTGCTTCTGAAACTTGGTTCCTCTTCTGATCACTGTACCTTCACTCAACCAGAAAGTTCCTTTGAGATCAGAAATCTCTTTCTACAATGAAGACCTGGCCGAGACAGCTACACAAATCAGAGCTATGTAAAATAAATAAATAATGCACAATGAGCTAAACAAAAGACACAGTGACCTCTGAAGAAACACAATGAGAATCATCTTTCACGACAATTTTTTTTAATCTTAAATTGTAATACGTTGGATTGACATGTTTCTGGTAAGCTGTTCCATAAAAGGAAACTTGTGAGTGGAATGTGGTTTTAATTAGTGAGGAACATGTTACCTGTCTCTGATAATGAAATTAGAGTCTTTGAGGTTGGAAGCCAGCATAACCATCATCAGATACTCAATCAGATTCAAGTCAGGACTTTGAGGCTGCTCCAAAATTTCTTCAGATCAAAAGAAACACGAGGATAAAATGTAAATACTCAAGCGATTACCTTAACCCTAAATCTGCCAGGGATATTTATAATTTTAGACTGAGCTGTAAGTGTCGGATTTGGTGTGTCTTATTTAATATTTTATATTATATGTATGTTTTTGAAATGCACTTTGGTGCCTACCATCCCGTGCTACATTTTATAGGATGTTTAAAAAAGTGGTAGTAGCCTCTTTACGTTAAGGTTATAAAATATATATAACTTCAGTCCTCAGCTTATTTTCTGAACCCAGGAAAGCTTTATGACGCTGAAAATGAATGTTAAAAAAGAAATAAAGTGCAAATTCTATTCTTTTAATAGATTTACAGGGACTGTGAAGCAAAACACATTCTCTCTTATAGCCAATTGATTTTGATGTTTGGTCAGTCATTTACCTCTAAAACATTGCATGAAGAGAGCAAAATTGATCAAGCTTGCCATGATGCACCTTCAAATTAAAAAAAATCAGTTTAAGGAGCCGTAGAACTTTGGGTTGGCTCTTTCTAGAGACGATAATCACCAAGAACTAAATGCACAAATGGTTACTACAATCTACTAAAATTCACTGCCGGTGAAGTTCTGAACTAACTCATTTGTTTTTACTAGATGCTTATTATGTTGTAGGCATTCTGTATCCAATCTAGTGGTGTTGTTAGAAGCGTGATGCTCTTTTGAAGCGCTTGTTGCCCCTCCCTGACCTTTACTCTCCCACCTGCAGGCTGCAGCCCTGTGGCGGCAGAACTTAACCACTGTGAACATGACAGGGACTCACTGTTCACATGTGAGTTAAGTCCTGCAGCCGCACAGCGAGGCTTGAAAACCAGCATTTGCCGGTGACGGGTGTGTTTGTGTGTGAGCATGCAAATGAAAAGCATGGGTGTGTCCATGAATGAGGTAGTAATTTGAAGTGCCTGTGTGTGGAGAGGGGGATGCGTTCGTGAGAAGGGTGCTGCTTTTCTTCGTGTCAGCCATTGGAAATCCCTGGCAATGTGATTCAGTCCTGTAGTCTCAAAAATCACTCTGCCAGGAATTCCCCTGGCCAGCAGAGACGTCTAGGTGAGTCGAAAAGGAGCTCATCAGAGCGGGCAAACATATGAATAATAATCACCAAAATAGAACTCCTGTGTCATTTATACCCTTGATGCATTGTCTCCCCTGTTGCCCTCTCACGCAAATCCTCTCTTTTATACGTCTCAGTGAAATATGAGGTTAGAAGACTGGAGTGTTCGTACGTGCTATGTATTCATACATGCTCTCGTCAGGTTCCCTTGATCTCTTATAAAAATAACTTGTCAATGACAGAATGGAGAGTTCGTTAAGAAGGAAGTGGCACGCCCTATAAAGACGTCTTCCCTTTTCTGTTCATCCTCTTTTATCTAAAAGTCCTTGTGTGGAAAACTAGGACACAAGTTGAGTTTTCTCTGCTTTCATGTTACCAAAACACAAGTTTCTAAAAGTACACAAGTTCAAAACATAAGGACTATGTTTTGTGATAGTCCTTTAAAAAAAGGACTCATCTCAAGAATACCAGTGTCATATCCCGAGTTCCCTAATTTGCCCTCTTCTTGAAGTTATTTTTATTTTAGCCGCATTAATAATCCACCGTCTGCAGGCTGTGAGTCATTGGGACGCGTTTGGGGAACTCCGGACTCTAAATAAGTTTCAAGCCGCCGCTCTGCTGGAGCACTGTTCCAGAAACATGGGAAGCTTTGGCCTCTGCAATCATCATCACTGATCTGTAACAGTTTCAAAGAGAATAGTACACAACTTCCTCTGAAAATGTAATCTACTGGCCAATGCTTTCCAGTACTGCAAAAGTAATGTTCCTTTGTTTTCCAGTTTGCAGTCAAATTTAAGCATAAAATTAAGTCATTGTAGCTCACACTGATTTTCTGGGGATTATTTTGCAGTACCTTAGAATGATTTATTATTTTTCTTTTACTTTTGCAAGGAAAATACAAAAACCAATGCGGAAGGCCTGAGTATGACTAAGGAAGAATTATCGGTTGTATTCGATTTAGAAAATTAAATTGGACTTGTTTTATGTACTTTCCATCCCGTGCCAACGTAACCCCACCTGGTCACAATAAAAAAAACAACCAAGGTCACCTCAGGTCCCAGCACCCTTCAAAGGCTGCATGCTAACTCCCCTTTAACTCCTCTCCACGATCAACCTAAAACCCTTCCATCCCTCCCTCCTTTCATCTAGCAGTCGCTTGACTTGCGCTGTTATTTTCTCTGCCTTTTCATCTTTTCCATCGGTTTTTCCCCCCCTCTTTCTGCTCCCCCCATCGAACCCGCAGCCATTAATGTCTATGAGCTCATTCCTTCCCTCTCCCCCTGTAATGACGCCGTTATTGGGTTGACAAGCGCTGTCCAACACATCACCTCAAGCATTGGCTTGGAGAATCTCAACAGAGCTCACTTCTTTTTTTCCCCCCTGCAATACTGTTCTTCTGCCTCTTTGTAATTGGATGTTTATTGTGGTTAGAAATAATTACATGGCGCTGGCACGTGGGTTGCATAAATGTGTCAACATGTTGCATCTTGATGTAGGTGTCGAGAAGGAAAACTTGCATCACCGAGAGATGATTTCCAACAGACGCACTCTAGTAAAGTCAAAGGTGTTTTTGCAGTTTTCATGAACTATTGCCTTCTTTATAGAATCTTTTACAGTTTAGGGTGTGTAGTTTGCATTATGTGTGTGTTCTGCTCTCTATACACAGGATATATGGAGGTCTAAGTGCGGACGTGGCCGTTGGCCGTGTTCCCTTCAGCTCAAGTCCAGATTTGACATTGCCGTTTACACAAGGCCGCATGGTTAAGTGGAAAAGCCTCTGTTGAGACAGCTGGATCTCGACCTCTTGTTGTTTCAACACGTATCAACCCTCCCTTCTATGGCTCGCAGGCCGAATCTACCTCTTCGAGCACAATATGCTCACTATCAGCAAACAAACAGGGTTATGTCAATGGGGCTGCTGGGCAAACATTGTATGTGCGTGAACTGGGATTTCACTGTCTCATAAACGAGTAATAGTGCAACTGCATACAAATCTGAGATGGCTTTCACCATAAAATGTAAAGTACTAATCGCTTAATAGCTAGATCTACTTGAAAACTTGAAACTTAAGCCACTGCAACGGACAAATTATCCATTTTCAAAATTCACCCAAGTCGATCGCTGCTACCCCATTTTGCTGCAATTTTATCTCTTTACATTTTTATTTTCTATTCTTAAACAAACCATCATAATAAGCTTCTCAAACAATTCCGTATTATTTTATCGTTTTTCTGTGCAATTAATTATCTTAAGACTTTCAGGAATAAATAATCATTGAAGTGCTCAAATTTTACATCTAATTTAATTTGCTTGTATATTGTTCTTTGGAAAACTTACTTTATTACATTCTATTTCCATTTATTTTGCTCTGATGATTATTCTTGTCAATGTCTCATGTGAAAAATGACAAATTTAGAGATACTTTTGTTTCATCTATAAAACAAAAGCTAAAAACCAATAAATGACCTGGCAGATTTAATTTACTGCAGTCTTAAGACAACAATTCCTGATATGGAAGTATGAATTGCACAGTGGTATGAAAACAAGAGGTTGCCAATACTAATTACTCCTGGCTACATACAGTGGATGGCTTTATTTTTTACCTTCAAAAACAGAATCTACAAAAGTACATATTTATTGGTGAAGGGTCAAACTGATCGGCCCTCCTCTATACGTTCTGAATAAAGATTCAAATCAGGGTTTGAGCTGAGAAATTAACGCAGAAACTCCTTTTCTGAAGAGCAAATAAACAATATTTGCTTTTTATAACTGCTGTCAGATGCATTAAGCTTTTACGTGCTCAACCTGTTCAGAATGACTAAAGCCAAAAAGATGTGCCGACTGAATTACCAAAATGAGTCTTTAAATCCTTCGGTGTGACAGTAAGCCCTGAAGCAAGGGTTCAGGTATTTTAAGGTATTTTAAGATATTTTAACAACAAAATATTTGCAGCAAAAGTGCGTGGAAGCTGCAAGGCACATCCCTGGATCTTTGTACTTACACACCTTACTCAGCACCACACCCTAGCTCAATCATCAGACAGAGCATGTCTTGGTATTGCGTGTGCATATGGCCGAGGTTCTGATTTTGTTTCATGTTGCGTGTCAGGGTGTAATTACTTCAAAGGCCGTGACATTCAATGACATTCGAACAAGGGATCTGGCTCCACAGCGGGCCTGATCTTTTGCAGTTTTCAGGATTCGAAGACAAACAATCACCACCTAGCCTGGACTCAGTGGAAGAATGTACCACATGTGGTACATTAGTCGTTTTTGGGTTTTTTTTTTCAAGAAAAGCTTTAAAATGTTGTTGTTTTTGAGTGAAGAACCCAGCCCAAGCTCATGGTCCACTCCCTGTAGCCCTGTGCTTGTAACCCTATCCTCAGCCTGGTTCGTAGCCAAACACCCTCACCACCACCAGCCCTGTACTTAGTGCACAGCTGCCCTGCTGCCACTGAACCGCACATGCACGAATGGCCGCAGAAACGGCACACATACACTTTTATTCCACTACGCCAATGTTTCCTGAGCCAGGGCCCAGCCATACATATTGCCGCCGGCACACCCACTCACCCACCCAACAACCCCACCAAAGCTTGACTGGATCTTCACCTTCTCCTCCATTATTGCTCTGACCTTCCATCCAAACATTCAGTCATTCATTTAGCATTTTACTTAGAACTCCTCCAGCCTTTTCCCCTTCTCTCCCCTGTTATCGCAAGCCACAATCAGGCACATGAAAAACAGAATAACAGTTCTTACTAAATGCGCTTTATCTTCACACTTATCTCATCTGTCCTTTCTGCGTCAGCCTCATGTGAACTTCCTTCAGCTCTTTTTCGTATTGTCCACAACCCAATTTAGTTTATGTCACTACCCCCAAGAGGGGAACCAGACAGGACGGCGAACAGGAAAACAGAGACAGACAGCCCTGAAATGCAGCTGAATGAAACCTTGTCAGCTACAGTAGTGGCTGGATTCCCTTCCTTTCATGGAGGTTTCAGAGCTCACACACTTACAAGCCCTCTGAACAATGAGAGGAATGTTTGAGGCAGCTCCGGCCCTGCTTCGGCACTGCCATGACGCCCCGTCTGCTGCTTTTTGAGAACTTTTTATGACCTCTGTTCGCACTCTGCACTGCCAGTAAAAAACTCAGCCGAGAGAGCGTACACGGACTTGACAAAAAAAACAGGCAGATAAAGACAGGCGGAAAGGGAAGGCAGACAAACGAACGGGTAGAAGCTAAACAATTAAGCAGTCAATCACTCAGATGGGTAGTGGACTCTTAAATCAACTGCAAACACAGGCAACCATGCAGAAAGTCAGCCATCCTATTCAAAGGAAGTATTTACATCTGACCTTTGTAATGGAGTCAAACAACACAACAGGGCAATATTCCAGTGCTAATATCACAGTACATTCAAAGAGCAGGAAGACTTTACACACGCTTTGTCCCAATCAACAGGCTGCAAAAGCTTCTGTAAAGTGTATCCCTGTCAAAGACCAGTGGTTCAAGAGGAAAAAAAGTCAAAATTATAGTCTTTCCAGAGTAATAAAGTCATAAAACGGTAAAAAAAAAAAAAAGAAAAAGAAAAAACCCACAAGAAATCCTCAAAGAAGAGGCAGACATGATGCTGCACCCACCTGAAATAACAGTTTTTTTATTCCTGCTCTCTGCCCCAAGTTCATTTGTCTCCAACGTCACCCTGTAAAGTCGAACTTCACAAGTCTCGCGCCTGTCACTCTTTTAGTCTTCTTGTCGACCCGTTCCTCCTCCGGCTGCGCAGACAGGAGCGTGTGTGAATGCGAGTGTGTCTGGGAGCCAGACAGGGTGTGCAGAGTAACCAAGTGGGCGGTTCATATGAAGGGAATTCCTACCTCTCTTCACTCATGACGTCAGAGAAGGCGCCCTCCCTTTCCCTCTCGTGCCTCTCCTCGCCAGTTGTTCTGTGTACAGCCCAGGCTGCTGCTGGAACACAGGAAAGGGGGCTGGGAATTAATTGGCGCACTGCTGCTAATAAATGAGGAGAGGCTGTTTGAGTCAACAGCGGACAGGAAGAGCGCAGGGATAAATGTGCATGTGACAGAAATACAGATGGATCCGCTGCCGTGTTTACGGTGTTGGTGGAAAGTTGTAGCTTGGATACCTTTTTTATTGTTTGATTTCTACTGTTTTATTACTTTAAGTTATTGTTGAACAAGTTTAAATGCATTTAAAAGTGAGGCAAATGAGCCCAAAAGTAAGGACTGCACAATGTTTAGAAAAAATCTGTATAATATTGATGAACATTGAAATGATCGTATAAGGATTGACGTAAATCTAATTTTTTCTCCGTCATCACAATCACAACAATCTTCCAACGTCATCACAATCTTCCCACCAGCATCTCAAACATTAAGATCTATATCAATTGTAAGCATCAAAAACTGAAATGTCATCCAGTCGGTCAACTTCCCTGCACAGTTTTAAAGCATGACTTGATATTATGATGATATTATGGTCCTGTAAATATTGTTTCCAAGCAGTCCTTTGTGAATGTGAAACTTATCACATTGAAATGGCAATGAGGATTTCAGTTTGATTAATTGTGCAGCTCTCCAGAAGTTGATATTAATAACAGCGACATGCAAAAATATTAATACCTCCTGAACTTTTTTTCTACTGCTGTTGCTCAGCTATAGAAAAGGATTGTTATAAACAGCAATTTTCAAGAGATGTCTAAGCTAGTCAGTTCAGTTTAATTTGGGAGCCAATCAGGGTGTGCTTTGACTGGACCAATTTAATACAGATATGCTTAAATCTAAATTATTCCACTTTATGTTTGAGGTCAATGTCCAGTTAGAAGAGAAACCTTTGCAGGCTCTAAAAATTTTTTTTGTATTTTTGAATTTAGCGCCATTTGTCTTTTTCTCAACTCGGACCCGCCCGCTTCTCTGTGCCTGCGAAGAAGCATCCCCACAGCATGATGCTGCCACCATGGTGGGGATGGTGTAGTTAGGGCAGTACTTCTCAAATAGTGTGGCTTGAAGGACACAAGTGCAGATGTTTTGAAATACCGACATAGGGGAGAGACTGAGAAGTTTGACAGTGGAAAGAAAAACGGCAGCAGAGGTCAGTAAAGCAAGAATGACAGAGTTTTAAGGCCAGGCTAAGAGATTTTTATTTTTAAATACAAGAAAACAGTCATAATAATACGCGAAACAAGTTGTATTAGCAGAATAGCTTAAATATTGGCAGAGTATAGAGGCAATATTGCTGGAAGAAAGACGTTAAATTAAAAAGCTTCGATAGAGTGATATGTAACGTGACCCGCTCAGCCAGTCTGGTTCTTTCTATTAAATAAGAAGTTGTTTAAACAATCGTTTCAAAGTCCTGGGGCTGAAAATTAGCTTCTGATGTGCTAAAACATTTAGTACTTAGTCATTTGTTAAACCAATACCAACTATAACCTTACAAGATCAGTATTCTGCAATTTAACGCAGAGTGATAAAACAGTACCATAAAATTACGACTTTATTCTCATCCAACTTTACTTGTATTTAAAACACAAATCAAAAACTCAGAGTCTGGCCCTTATACTCCATGATAAGCAAGTGACTGCAGCTCGCAGAAAAAGACCAGGAAATAGACAAAACCTATCTCTTTATTGGTAATGCAAAATGTTACACACTTTTCATCTCTTCTCATCTGATAAGATGAAATATAAGCAATATTGCTGCAAAATTTTCCACAATAAATGTTACAAAATACGTACCTTGTGGAAAACTAAATTGAAGAAGCTGACAAGTAATCAATGCTTACAATTCTAAAAAGTTTTACTGTAGTAAGTCTAAAAATTCACATCCCAGTGAATCACTTGCACTTTTTTAACTTCAAACTGAGTCTTTATTAAATGTTACAGATTCACTTTGTTAAACTGATTTTGGAAATTATTTTGAGACTTAGAACAGTAAAACAGCAGTTTTGATAATGTCATACAATGCCGGAGCCATTGGTTTGTACAGATAAATTATTAAATATGAACAGATTTGCAACAGTATTTCAATTCTGTTGGGGGGGCATGACAGAAAATAATTGAGAAACAGTGATTTAGTGTTTTGCATACATTCCAACAAGTTTAATTCTGATTTCACAAGAGTAGAGCAACATGTTTCCTGTTTCCCATATCAAAATTAGATTTTTCCTCTTTAGTCTTATATAAATGTCAGATTCTAGAGAGCACAGTTGTCTTGTTTACAGATTCTGTCACCTGAACTGTGGATTTTATTTGGGCATATTAAAGTACAGTGTGCTGCACAGTGATTTGGTAAAATATTTATAAACCTATGTCACAAACATGTACTGCTTTTAATGATGAATTAAATAAAATACCAATAGATTTACATTTATGTTTGTAACATTATATCACTATAAAACAAACATAACCAAATTAGGCCCACAGATATTATTTAGTGTCTTAATTTGATTGTTGTTAATAGAAAGATGAAGAAGTGTAGATTTTGTAATGTGCATTTTCTAGAGCAGTATTATTTATTTTTATGAACCATTCAACAATTAAACTAGAGTAATGTAGCTATGTCTGCAGCAGTAATAATAATTCAAGTAGAATTTTCTTTCGGAGGGAAGAACTCTGAAATGAATGGTGGTAACCTAAGAAGCAGGAAGTGGCAGGACATTTTCGTTTTATTTTGAATTTAGCAGAATAAATTCTGAGATCAATATTGAAGTTGAAAGTAAAACTGCATTGGATCTTAGTGGCAGCTTTCGATTGTTAGTAGGACTGTTCATGAGTCTGTGCAAGGTCTGATCGGCACCTGACAATAACGATTAACACCCACCTCTTCCCGCACACACACAAACACACACACACCACACAAATCCTATCTCCACAGGGGTACAGCAGCCCAAGCTTCTGAGAGGGGCTATTAGACATTTTACAACTTCCCTTTCTTCCCCAAAAGCCTGGGCCGTGTGTGAGAGAGAGGCAAAGTCCTTCGTTGATGACCACGCCCCTGAGCAAGAGTGCTGACGTCACACATTCCACATGCATGCTCGTCTCCAAGCAACGCACACACTCAAAGCTTAGTGAAACAGCCGTGCCAGTAAAACACATGACCGCGACACGTCGCTTATACTCGGATGGGATAATGTTTTGTTTGTGGACTTGTGTTTCTAAGTTGTCCTCATCGAGGGGATTTACAGCTTTGCATAACAGTCAAAGTTTAGTTAGTGCGCGCTTTGACTTTTTGATTGTTAGTCAGCACATATACATGTGTATATTCATGTGGGCATTCCACATGTATATCAAACATGTGGAACGTTTGATATACAGTAGTTTTTTTTTCTTCACTTGAACTCTTTTAAAGTTTGTGCAGCATATCTGGGCTTCTTGTTTATGCTAAATAAAATGTCTCTGTGTGACTCAGTTAAACTTGGTAGTGCACAAATAAATATCATAATACACACATAAATAACTTGACTGTCATAAAATAAAAAATAAAAAAAAACCCCGCCAAAAGATTCCAGAGATCAAAACCACGTTGCGTGCCGTGCACACTCTCCCCTCCGCCGCACAGACATGATAATTTGCACCGCCACACGCAAGGCCAATACTGTAATGACTGAGATGAAACAGATCTGAAACAGAGTCGCTCCTCATCACGAGAATTGCCAAGACTGCTTTCAATTCAGACCAATACCAATTCTTTCAGTCTGGTTGAAATATGAGACAAAAAAAGCTGGTATGAAACTGTAATCAATGCCATATCTTCCAGCTTTTCCATCCACTGCTTTTTCTTCTACTTTTTTAGATCAAAGTATAATGCATAATGTTCTTTCCTGCAGGGAAAGAGAAGTTACTTAAAAAAAACCAAACTGTTGAATGAGCGCACGTTGCTTCACTTTTCTTTCGCCTGACCTTTTTTATCTTTATGATAATGATTACAATTATCAGCTTAGCGTGTTCTATTTTGTAACTCCGACTTTCTATGTTTCCTGGAAGCTGTGCAACCGTAGTGAAGATTGTGGGTTATTTTGTCTAGTCATGTGGGAAGAAGTTCACTTTAATTCAAACTACTTCAAAGAAAACCAAAAGATACTCTCCATTGTACAGTACGTGCTCATGTCTTCAGTGTTCTTCTGTGTACTTTTAATATTTACCACCCACCAACATAAATCGTGTATTTGGGTTTGTACATAGTATATCATGGTGTATTGTGCTGAAGGGAATTATTGCGTCTCTGTTACTATGTGAGCAGTTTCTTTGGGGACATTCAACAATCTTGAGGCTTTAAAGAGTGAGTCACACACCAAATAACTCTATTCTGGGCTACTGGTCTGTGAGATATAACATATCAACTTCTATCTGGTTGTTATGGTGATGCAGTTTCAATTACGCAACAAAGACAGAGAAAGATATTCTTTTGGCGGTAAGAAAGTGCTGCTTGATGTGTCAGCTGATCCGAAAGGTACCAGGCTTTCTTGTTGTATCAGACTCACAGACAATGGGGCTCTTCTTATGAACATCAACATCTTCTGCACGTAGAGATCAGAACCCATTTACTTTTTATGTAAATTTTATTAAAAACTTGAATGTCAAATGCAATTTGCACTTGAATTGAAAGTGCAAGGTGGAGTCAAATCCTTCTTTGATGGAAGGATTTGACAAGTTTGTGCTCTGTCCTATTCTTATTTCTTTGAGACTTTGAGGTTTGAAGCCGTCCTGCAAATCCCCCTGATCTTTATCTCCTGTCATAGACTTTCTATTAGATTCATATCAGATTCATGTTAGGCTGGGCACCTAAAAAATGTTAATGTTACTTAAAGTCAGGAGTGTTCACTCCCACTGAAAATCTATTTGGCAATCTGTACCTCTGTCTTTTTGTTTGCTCCGCCATCTCCATAAATCATTTCTGATCTAACTACCGTCATGTAACCCTTCCATTTCCAACTTTTCAGCTAAGAGTTTGACACCCTGATGTAATCCCAACTCCACCTTAAACAAACTGTCGCTCCTACCACACACCTTACGACTGTCTCAACGTCCCTCTATGAGACAGCACCGCCTGCACCACCCTCGAGTGCTTTTCTACTACATCAGACTTACTCACAAAGCACCATGGTTCCCTCTACGCAACTTGTTTGTCTTGATTCACAAAGACACAATAAAACTACACCAATATTCTAAAAGCGATTGCTCCCTCCTGGCATTAACCCACATTGCTGCAAACAGATTGTTACCTCTCTCCTTAAAGGTTAACGACTCTTTCGTTACTGCACACACTCATTTTTTAAAAAATAGGTATTTGCATTGTAAAATGTGTGTCATTAGCAAAGCAACCACAAGAGAATCCAGCTGGGTCATTTGTGTATGACTTTTCTACAGCGTTCGAATACATTTTCATGAAATGTATTGCTCTGACATTCAGTGGTCACAGCTAATGATTCATATATACCTTTGTAACTCAATGATATGTATCTTTGTAAATCAAAGTAGCAGTGGCTCACTGAAAAGCTTTGAGTAAAGACCTGTAAAAGCAAGAATTTTAGCTGCTTCATTTAGTTGTTTTTGTGTTCATGAATCAAGGAGTTGCTTTTTTGAAAAAACCTCCAACTTTGGCTTAAAGGAGCTTGTGCATAAAGACATTGTCTTATTTTTTTGTGTGTGGTAAGTTTGCGTGTTTGTATCTAGGTTGGGGGATTTCCAGTCATTTTCATATGGTGGCTACAGGTGGCAGACACAGAAATCTCTTAGCTGTATGGCTGTCCTAATCCACCTGTTATTTCTTCATCCCTTTCATCATCCTCTTCTCCACCCTGCATTTAAAGCCTTAGGTTTTTTTTCCACCCATTTCTTTCTTTTCTTTTTTCCTTTTTTTCCAAGTTTGTTTCCTCCACCCTGATGCAGTCCCGGAACATTTTAGGTCATAACATTTCTATTCTTCATCCATGCCGGATTGTTTTACAGGAAACCAATCTAGAAGTGGGTTATTATGTTCAAGAAAAGACCAACTCAGCGTTGTCCAACTTAAAACGAGCCAGTGAAGAGGCTCCAAATGAATCCACTTGACTGAATGGTCTTTCCTTATTTTTCTCTCTGTCTCTCTCTCGCTACTCCTCCTCCCTTACCTCTCTGGTATTATGTGTAGGCAGTTGCCATGGTGACAGGACACACAAACAGTGTGGTGGTAGACAGGAAGTGCTGTGGAACCACAATGGCGTCACTGCGGCTCTGCACTCGCTCTCCACTCGCTCGCCTCTTATCCCCAGCCTTCTTGCATGCTATTATCCTTAGCAAGCTGAACGAAGACCACATTGCTGTCTCTTTTTCTCTTCTTTCTCAATATTATTAGCATTGCTTTTTCAGCTGTCCCTCACTCTCTTTTTCAGCTTTGCACCACTTTAATGGCGCTGGTGTTTGGAAAATTGCCGTCTGATCTGCGGGGTCTGGAATGTTGGGTGTTAAGTTGATGAGCTGAAAAGCTGTCGAACTGTTTGAGCTTTTACTTTTAACGCTGGGACAAGAATGCACATAAACCTACTGTTGTGTTTTGGGATTTTACAGTAACCTTTACAACACATCCACAGTTATTAAAAGAATATCAGGGTGGTGGATTTGTAGTTTTGTTGATGATGAAGTGGCTATGTCAGACGGACAGAGCTGGGAATAAACGGGAATGCGTGTGGTCCTGTTGCAGACGCTTACATCAGACTGGCATTTATGTACAGTGCACATCTCTCCTGCTCTCCCTCTGTCTTTTTACAAATCCCATCCCTAAATATACTTCTCTGGAAAAACCCCTCGAGAAGATACCGCCCTCTTCCACGCAACATGCTAAAAATATCCACAGAGACTACCTTTCCAGCCCCTTTCTCGGTGTGGTTTTCTGTCAGTCCAGACTCCTGTCGTTTTGATTGCTGACCCTCTCATTTGTTCCTTTTTAGCACTCAACACCAGTTCATTATCTCACACTATCCCAAACTGTCTTGTGTGTTTAGCCCCCGCTTTGAACTCCCCCCATCTGGCCTCGATTTGTCTGATAGAGGTGCCCCCTGCTGTCCCCAGAGGCTTCTTGCTCTTTCTGCTGACATAAACAACTACTCATCCGTACCACCCATGCATCCATCCAGGCAGCAGAGCAGACTTCCAGCTAAACCAGTCCGTTGACCTTCAGGCCAGCCAGATGTTAAAACAGGGTCTGTCTGGGGGAGAAACCTGGTGAACAGATGAGTTCCCAGAAAACAAAAACAGAAAATCGGAGGATCTTCTTCATGTCGAGACACTGAAATGTTCACATTCAGATGACAAGGATGAAGTTTCAGTTGTCTGTAAAGGTATGAAAACCAATTATTTCTAGAGTATAATGACACAATTCATCCAGAAATATGACAAAAAATAATATATGCATGGATACCTACCAGTCTGACATTAGTGTGGAACATTTTCCCAATTCCTCAGTTTTAGATTTGAGTTGTTTGAGTGGTTAAGTGCCACTGTTTCACTCTACAGCATAAAGATTTTGATTCAGTCCAGGACTTTATATTTCTTAATTCTCAGCATGTTCTTGGTGGATTTACTGGTACGATTTAGGCCATCGTCATGTTGCTGGGTTTGTTTCAGGTTCAGGTTGGATATGTTTTAACAGATGGTCATGGTGGATTTCAGTCATGGTGAGTTTCTACAGACTGATGCAAGACCATGACCCCTCCATCCTGGCTGACATGAGGTTATCTTCCTGGAATGTGATATTTAGCTTATTCGATTTAGTTCAAATTCAATAATATATATATATAATTTTTTTCACATCACCTTTATAGTTTGTGTAATTTAGCAATTAAAAAACGTAGTTCTGGTATATTGTTAAAATACTGTCATTTTTATCCCTAGTGCCCCAACGTAAGTGAAAATAAAAATCTTATGAAGAAAATAATTTTCACAAATATAATCTTGACACAAATGAGGTGTCGATTGATTTGAGAAAGTATAAACTAGAGATTAAAGATTTAAATTTCAAGTCATAAATTACTGCTTAGATTTAAATACCCCCCACCCCTTTTTTTTTTTTTATCAATTAAGCATCTTAATTATAGAAGTTTACCACTGAAGCACTCATCTGCCTGTTTATGTGCTGCTTAGTGGATGATGGTCACCCTGAGCAAATTTTCACAGCAAATATGTCTTGCAATTTCTTTAAGCACTAAAGATAAAAATAAATCTTAATCGGTACATTTACTGATGTTAAAATGTGGTTCGAAAGAAGCTGAGTTTAACCAAATGGGCTAAGAATCTGTGGGTCAAGATTATGGTTTTTTTGTTTGGGCTAAATCAGCATGGCGACTGAACCGCCTTACACACCAATAAAAGGACATTTATAGATGTCCATTGTTTGGAGGAGTCATTATCCAGGATTCTCAGGAGTCTGATTGTGATCCTTCGCTCTCCCAGTACTAAGGACTCGTCTTTCTCACCAGTTTATCCAGTTGTTTGTATTTCACATTTATTTACAAAGACGCTGATGATTTTTTTTTTTTTTTTTTTTCCCACAGGAAATGGTAGGAGGCTGTACACAGGCAATAATCTTCCTGTCACAGCATGTCCTGAGAGGGGAATGTGTAAAGAACATCCGGTCAGCGCAACTGTGGGATATAAAAGTGAAGCTATAAAAAAAAGCAAATACATTAAAAAGCTCTTTGAGTGAACACTTTTTTGCCATTTTTCTTTTTATTGTTTTACTCTGACATGAAATGCTTTACATGTTCATGGGCCCTTTGAAATGAGCAGAGATTAAATTGCTGTAACCTCCTCAGAAATTGCTCCAATAATTTATTAGTGCATCATTGTTTCCCGATTAGTTGAGTGAAAGTGCCGCCACTGAGTCTCAACCATTTCCAGATCAACCTCCTTGATGGTTACTGACTGTAGAGGACTGGGCATCCTAAAAAAAAAAAAAAAAAAAAATCCATCTTTTTAGTTTTTAAGGTGGTCACCTCCAGGTAGTTAAATTTATGTTATCGTGAATGTAAATATCTTGATCCTGTAGCTGAAAATGTCTACAGTAGAAGAAAAAAAAACAACAACCCCAGAACAATGTTAAAAAGTTATATCGCATTTATTGTCTTAACTTGGCTTTTTCAGTGAGAGGCAGGTGTTGAGTAAAGAGTAGCTTAGCTTGCAAAATGTTTTATGGCAAGGCAACACTTTTTATGTGTACATAAAAAATTATATTGCACATTCTTAATGTGAAATCCCTTCTGTTAGGAAAGATTGGATTGCAACATGTTTCTCTAAAGCTTGACTAAATATTGGAATATTTGGAATATACTGGATTCTCCTCTCAGTAAAACCTTGCAACATACAACGTATTCTCAGGGCTGGCAGTACTGTTCCTCTCCTTTGTTTAGATTATTATCACATTAACTTAACTGGTGAGTTATGAGCTCCACACAGCAACTTCATTCAAGAATGTGGCCAGAAACAACTAAAAAGGCACTTGCTTCATAACAGGAAGGAGAAACAGCAACAGAACAATTCTTAAGAATACAGACAAAGAGAAGATGACCGAATGTTCTATTTATGTCTGGCAAAAGTCAGAAAAAAACAGATTACTGTATTTGTTTAACTGCAATTTCTGCCCAGCGAGGCAGGAAGCCTATCTTTGACCGCATGGCATTTCTGTTCCTGTGTTCGACGGCTGACATCGTCTTCAGTGACACACTGCTCAGTGACTTCCTCCGTCCCGTTAATCACTCGACCGCTAACAGGCAACCCACACTCTTCTCAATTCCTGAACCACTTTTACAGCTCCACACCACATTCCACCCTCCCGCGTTAGCTCCTCGACCCGAGCATCAGCCATGGGAGCATATTTTCCCCAGTTGGTCTCCCCACTTAGCAGGGACCTCTCACTTCTTTTGTCGTCCGCGTAAAGCCTAAAAATAAATCTATGCTATGCTTTTCCCACCTGCTGCTCTTGGTTGTGGAGAAGGGGCATCACACATGGAGACTGTTGTTTATACTGTTTTGTTAGGGACAACAGAGTAAATGGGTTTGAATATGAATGTATAATCTCCACCCTGTCAACTTTTTCTGTTATTGTGTCTTTATAATAATTGCTGTCAGTTGTCTTTTTTGACTTTAATCCCCATTACTCCCCATTACTCTTTCCTGTCGAGTACAGTTTTTAGGTAAGCTCTGAAGGAAATTGTATTTAGTCTGACGAAAGGGTCTAAATACTAATACATGTAAAAAAGAAAAACTGATTTCTTTAATTTTAGGAACCCCTACTTGGTGTCGGTCTATGAAATAAATCACATTCAACTTTCAGTTTGCAATAAAACGTGAAACAGTTCAGGCGGGCTTGAATACTTTTTGCAAGGCCTCCTCTTGAAAGTTTATCGACTTCCTCTCAAGAATAGAAAAGAAAAGAAAGGATAGGAATGCACCAGCCCACGGCCGTTAGGGAACAGGTGATATTTCTAGCGCGTTATCTGTGTTTAGATAAACTTGACAAGAAGGATCATCAGTCTGGCTCTCTGATTGGCTGCTCAGAGCTGAACTTCAGCCATCCAAGAGGTATAGAAAGAGAGCGCAAACAGGGGGAAAGTTCCACATTTTGCAAGAGCTTTATTTGACTACTGGATTCTAAGAACATACTGTGCTATTGTAAATTACATAGGGGCATTATTTATGGCTGCAGTATCAAAGCTCTGAGCTAAATGAAAAGAAGATGACTGAGAGAAGAAGGAAAGTTTATAGTTTGCAACATGGAGCGTTGTCAACTTGAAGTATGTCAACTTTTACGGTATTGTAAAAAAAAACCCCAACACATTCACACACATATTTGCAGGGAGAATAAAAGACAGTGTGTGCTGTATTCTGCCTCTGGGTTGAGGTCAGTGGACGCCAAAACGCTCAAGAATGTGATTGGATAATGTGCCATGGATGCATGGAAATCACAGCCGACACAAAAACTAAACCTGTGGACTCATTTGTGAAAACAAATCCAGACATATCTGCAACTTAAAGGCCTTTTTTTTACTACGCTGGATTACCAGCCAAGTAGCTGCGGGAATGCAAACCAGTCACAGACCTCGGAAGCGATGAACACCAGTTTAATCATCTGTTTGCTTTCTCAAAATGAAAGCACTGCCACGCTGCTTGTGTAATCTGAAAACGTAAAAGAAGTGATAAAACTTTCTTTCCCTTTAGGGAAGCCAAATAATGCAAACTTTTACCGCCTAATGAGGCCGCCACTCTGAGTGTGTTGGCGTCAGACAATAAATAGGCGGCTTAGCAAGTTAATCCAAGGTGTGCACAAACTGGGTGTGGCCCTGCGCGTTTCCTCTTCCCCCACCCATGTGATAGTTGCTCTTCGGAGAGGGTATGTGCCTGCACTCCTGTCCTTTTGGATCCCCAGTTTCCCTTCGCTTTGGTCCTCCATTTCTCTTTCCCACACATTTTAACTGGAATCTTGTCTTTTTCTCATTTTTCCCTATTTATTTTCCTCTTAATCTGAACTAATTATGCATCCCATTGCCTTCTCTGAGTGTTTCGTTTTCGACCTACTTGCCCTGTCTCTGTGCATGTAGCTGTCCTTATTTGGCTTCTCTTTGACTGAGTGGGGAGTGAGTATGAATGCGACTGTGTGTGTGTGTTTCCTCCTGACTGTGACTCACCGCTCGTCTGACTCACAAGCGCTAACAAAAACACAGTTGCCTTGGAGACGCACCCCTTCGCCCCCTGCCACCATTTTTTTGCCTTTCCCCTCCCTGTCAGCCTCTGGTTTCCCTCCCTCTCTCTCTCTCTTTCTCTCTCTCTCTGTCTCACTCTCTCTCTCTCTCTCTCTCTCCCGCTCTCTCCTCGCAGGCATCCCAGGCAGCCCTGGCACTAGTAAATAGATGCCACTCTTGAGGAGGATTAAGGTGCTGAAGTGCGTGTGTGTGTGTGATACTGTGAAGGATCAAAAGATGCAGGAGAAATCAACAAACATAATCACAATGAGTCCCAAAAGTTATAGCCCTTAAAAACTAGTACAGACTACTTAAATGAAAGTTTGGGAGGACGAAAAAGGGCAGAAAACCTAGGGTTTAAGGCGAGCAATCATCTATCATCAATAGGAAGTTAGAACTGCGTGCAACAACCGAGGCAGGCTAAACAGAAAGTGCCCACCTGTGGCTCTATTCTCTGCCTCTGTTCTCTTGCTTTTACTGCTCTGAAATTGCAGACTGCTTTGAACTGGGGCTGTCCTTTGATGTGCTGGCGTCATGGCTCGGCCTCGCCATAACCTCCAGGGAGGTTGACAATGTGGCCACGTGTGGAGTTGCATTTTGAGCAAGCTCAGGTAGGGCCCTATGTAACCACAGCCTCATGCTAGAAAGGTTTGTCCCACTTCCTGGATTTGAAACGCTGATGTGCCTCCTAGTGGACGAACAGTAGCTTATTTAGCTGTTGTAATGTGTGTTATTATAGAAAATTAAGCACTAAAAGGTAATAAATGTGTTGACTCTGGCTGAGCTACAGATTATAGGCACAATTTAGATAAGAGCTTAAGAAATATACATCTAGTAGCATTTTCTTCACCAATCATCTCTGGGCAAATTTTGAATCATCATCATCTTTTTGTCAAGTTGTAATTGTAAATAATTGTTCCTAATACCTCATCCGGTTAAATAAAAGTTAAATGTGTGTGTGTGTATATATATATATATATATATATATATATATATATATATATATATATATATATATATATATATATATATATATATATATATATATATATATATATATATATATATATATATATATATATATATATATATATATATATATATATATATGCTTTGAAATAAGTAATGTGCATCAATACTTTTTGTGCTTCCTAAAATATTTCAAAGCTTTTATTTGAACTGATTTTTTACCTGTTTACAGTCTGTTACCAAAATATATATATATATTTTTTTTAACTTAATTTGACCTATGAATAAATCATGAACACAAATTCTTATATTTAATAGAGGAAGAATTTGGTCTTTGCTGGAATTTTGTTTATTATTTTGTAATAAAATGGCTTTCAGCTACTTTTCATTCGCTGCAGATATCTTCATTAGGCTGACCATTGATGCTTTTGTCCTCAATTTCCTCTATTTTGTAGCAAATGCAACACAATATGCTGCTGTGGACAAAAATACAAAAATGCCAATTTAAATTAGAAGTCTGATGCACCTTCAAAAGTCTGAAAGCCACTGTGAAAATGTCTTGCTTTTTGTCACACACACACACACACACGCACACACCTACATGCCCACGCACACACAAAACAAACAACAAAAATGCTTACATTTTGTAATGGAATAACAACAAAAATTGTTATTCCATTAGAAGGATCATGGTGATGCCCTAGCAACATGTCCAGGGTCTACGTGACCTCTGACTCAGTCACCGCAGGAGACATGCATCAGCTCCCCTCAGCTCTGCTTTGCATCCTGACAGCTAGTGTTGCCCTCTTTGGTTGAAATAAGTTCAGTAAGATGGTTCTTGTGGCCATCTTGCCAGCCTTTAAAAGTCAGAAGAAAGTTTCCATGCTCCTCACTGTAAGCTTTGAAATGATTGAGGAGTTTCATTTAAGTACGTATAGGTACAGCCTGTTTCAAGTCATCTTGCAGGATCCCAAATTAGGACACGTCCACCTCCATGCTTGGACATGTCCTGATGTGTCATGACAACATGCTTCACAGTTGTCATGAGGTTAATTTCCAGGAATCTTTTATTCTGCAGCACATGGAACCGCCGGCTTCAGTTTCAGAAGGGCACTTTTTGTATAGGGGTAAAAGGCAGGTGTTCTAGCACCCCCTAGTGTCCCTGCCTATAGGTTGTACGGCCCAAGACTTATTGGGAGTGTAAGATGCTTTTAGTAGTAAATCGTTAACTTAGGACTGGTAAAGAAAAAATCTATAATATTTTAGCAAAAAATAAGCTACAGTAAATAGTCATTTACCATTTAAAGTAAGAGAAATACATACATTTATGTTATACTTAATAAATACTGTAGGCCTCTGCATAAAACCTGAGCTGATACCTGAGAAATACTGGACTAAACTGCAACAAAATCCAGAAACTATGAAATTTTTTTAATCTATCCAAAAGGTTTTTAAACAACTTGAGTGAAAGCATTGTGTATTTCAACAGCACTAAAGCATTGTGTATTTCAGAGTGTCCAAAATCAGAGAAGACAAAGATCACAGCCTTCTCTTTGCATTCAATAAAGACACACACACAAACCACTGCAAGCTCTCTCACATGGCCACAAACCCACTTCTGACCCCAGTGTAACCCCTGTGTGTCCTCACAGCAGCTGGCTAGTGGAAGAATTGTGAGAACAGGCCGAACCTGAAACTGTACGCCAACATAATCCTCACTGAGAGGGAGACATAAAAGGGGGGCTGAGAGGAAATGGGAGCAAACGAGGGACAGTGGAACAAAAAAAATAAAAAGTCCAATAGAGGAGAAATGAGGGATGGAAAATCCCAAATCCTGCAATCTCCTTGTGAAAGGTGAATGAATGCACCGTTTTGGTAAATTCAAAAGAAGCCTTTGTTTCAGTTTATTGAAAAAATGCAACCTGACACATATGTACATCTGTAGCACAGATTGCTTTCCAGACTCTGTCAGAGTATAGAGCTAATGCTAATTACCCTAATGCATTACATGTTTACCTTTTCCACATACAAGCATGTGTATGACAGCTGTTCCTATATGCATAGTAATCCTCTGTAATGTCTGTGGCTCCCAGTGTCTTTCCTGAAACACCTCTGACCTCACTGTGAGCTTCTCCAGCTCTCCCTGACCAACTCGCTGCCATGTTGTATCTGAGCTGATACTAGAAGAAAATCAGTATCTGTTAAACTTTAACCTCTGTCCAGAGACTTTATTTATTTACAGAAATGAAATATTCGACCTCACGATAAAGGCTAATTAGCTTAAAGACTTGCGAGATAAGAGTAAGCTTGTTTATAAGACCTGCTATGTTCCAGTCTATCAGCTACTGATAGAAATCATTCAATCTGCTCTGATTAAACTGGTCTCATACTGAAATATTCACTTTTTTCTGTTTAATAAACATCAAATCTGAAAGGGTGCACTTTTTTGGTCGGCAAAGACATCACACAATGCCTTTGGGTTTAGTAAAGATTAGACAAAGTAAAGGTTTTGATACACCTACAGGGCCAATCTTCTAATTCTTGTAAATAATTAGCAAGTCAAAAATCAAAGAAAGACAGAAATCTGTCTCGACCAGTAAAAATCTGATTGATCCCTCACTATTCATAACAGTTTTTTATTGCTATTAAACTTCACATCACATTAGAATTTTTGCAAACAGGTGTGAAAAGCCTCAAAATAAATTTCACTCAATTGTAACAGCAAAATCTCACACTGAAATATTCTGAAAACCGACAATACCCTAGTGGCAAACTTGCAAGTGCCCCTGCTTTCAATATTCGGTGCTATTTGCCAGTTGGAAAGCACCAATTGCTTTTCTGCTGCAACTTTTCACAAAGTTTGAAGATACACAGTTCACAGTTTATGTCTGTAAACTGAATTGGCAAAGAAAGGGTTGACTTTGTGTCTAGTAAACCATTTCTGAGTTGACTTCTTTTAGAAAATTGTCTTGCTGAAAAAGCCTGAGGTGCCCCTCCAGCCCAGAAATGAGTAACTGTGTTATGACATATTTACACATAGCAATGAAACAGAAACTCATTCACTGTAAATTGAACCTCATAAACCTCTAATAAACGTTCAAATTTACTTTAAGGCTTTTCCCACATGTTGTAAAACGAGACTACACTCCTAATGTACTACTACAGTCTAAAACTTTCCAGATATTTTAGTAATGAAGGAAAAGGTGTAGCCTTCACAATAGCATCTGCTTCATAAGTCTAATAATATAAAAGAAAAATAATAACAATTAATACTGAATTATTTGTAGAATGCTACTTGGCCAGCAGTTAAATGTTGCCTCCACTAGTTCTTTGACAAACAAACAAACAAAACATGTTTGAACTCATAAAACAACCTTCACATTAAATCATTTTAATTTAAGTTTCTCTGATTATGCCAATCTCTCGCTACACAGCCCTTCTATGAACCTAGAGCTCCTTCCTGTTCTTCCCTTAGTGGTCACTCCCTTTGTCTTCAGATAAGGACCTATTGGTGATTAGCGCAGGAAGAAGTTCTTTGAATTATTTTATGTTTCACAAGCAGGCGTACATTAATGACAATGATAATTAATGATGATATACTTGATGTAAAAATACATGTAAGACAGAAACAGCGTTCTTTTCTTGGTTGTACATTGTCTGCGTGGGATGGAGGTGCAGAGTCTTTCACAGTGATTCTTCTGCCTGCTTCAGGCGTCCCCAGGCTGATTTGAAAAAATATAAACTTCCACAAAGTCCACCATCATTCATGTCACAGTGTCCAGTAACCTCTTTAGAAGGCTTTCCATAACAGGATGCTGCTTATTTATTTTTGTTTATGGTTTTTAAATATAAAAATAGCTGCTATGTCGAGTCTCTCAGAGGAGGAGGGTGAATCAAATAGTTGATGAAGAGAAAAAGTGTTGAGAAAAGAGAACATGTGTCCCTCGCGTGTCGGGTTTATTCTCATCTGAGTATAGAAAGATCTTCTTTTTCAGAGAAGTTTGATTTTTAGGAAATGCCTTTCACAAAGTCTATTCTTAGAAATTACTGAACAGCTCGTATTTCTTCATCCAGTCCATCTGTGGCGCCTTCTTCTTCTCCTTGGCATGGAGTTTCATCTTTTCCTCTGCCGCCGTGGCAGCGAGTCTCAGACCAATCTCAGCGAAAGGGTCCATGAGCTGGCTGCCATCGTCCTCTGCCAGCTAGGCGTCAGAGAAAATGAAATGAAAATGAAAGACCGTGAGGGTTTAGGATTCAGACTCTTTAGCGTACAGCCCGTATGAACGTCCACACCGACCTGCGTACTGTTCCCTTGGCTGCTGAGGTCAGAGCGCGTCGACCTGAAGGACTGCGTGGTGGAGCTGCCGTTGACCTGAGGGCTGGGCGATCCGTTGGATATGGAAGGACCCTCATAATCTAGGAAGAATTGCAGAACAATGTTCCTTGTTTATTTTTTTAGTCTTTTAATGTTTGATAACTTGACATAAATTTTTGCAACTCAAGATTTCGAATACGTTCAGCTCTCGGGCTTTCCCACCTTTGACGTGGCTGATCGTGGGGATCACTCCTCTTCTCTTGAAGTCTTCGTCCGTTTCTGGATCCACCACCAGCAGCCAGGTCTCGTCTCCCCCTTTCTTTATGAAGGCCACTACCTCTGTATGCCTCATGCCCTCGATGTTCACGCCGTTCACCTAAACAGAAACGGGAAAAGGGGAGATTATCTTCCGTGTGAACGTTAAGCAAAGTAAGAAAAGTTTTGCTTCACCTCATTTTATTCCAGTACAACCAGAAACTTTTATTTGTATTTTCGGAATGTTCTGAATAATTGTGACGTGACCGGAAAAGAACACAGTGTTCAAGACGTTTTACAAAGAAAAACCTGAAAATTATGGTGTGCTTTTTCACCTCAGCAAAATCCTGCACAACCAAGTATCTTCAGAAGTTGCCAAAATAAATACGAGAAAGTTTCCACCTTTTGTGGATTAGATCTCAGTATGAAGCCAGCTGTTATGTGAAAGCCTCAGAGGTTTGTTGACGACCTTTAGAGAACGAACTGCATCATTAAGACCAAAGGACACAAGACATGGCCATCCATCTAAGCTGAGATGCAAGGAGAGAATTAATCAGATATGCAGCCAGAAGGCTGGGAAAAATACCCATTTGCTGTTTGACTCGAGTAAATATGAGAAAGAAGATCCTCAGTTTAAAGCAGCCCAAAATTTCAGGAAGCAGCACATCACCCTCAACACACTATCCCATATTCAGCAAGGACAGAAAACCTAATACAGGCAACAAAAGACTTGAGACCAGAGCACCAGAACGGCTCAGATTAAATCCAGACCTAAATCCAATTGAGAATCTGTGACATGACTAGAGTATTAACTGATGTTTACAGATTCTCTCATTTCAGTCTGACTGAACTTCAGCTGTTTAGCAGAGAACAATGGGTAAAAGTTTAATTCTGTAGATGTGCAAAGCTGTGAGAATCTTGTCAATTACACAAAAACCTAGAAATGACTCAAAGGAACTGAATGCAAGTCTCTGCTTTTAAAAACAAAACAGAAAACTATGTATTAGTTCAGATTTATTTATTTAAACTATGAAATGCTTTCTGCTGGCCTATAACATAAAAAAATCCAATGCAATTCACTGTAGTTTCTGTTTGGAAGGGACCGCAGTCATTGGGTGCATGTACTTCGTAATTGATCCACAAGAGGGAGCCATGTTACAACACAGCAATTGCTTATAAAATAATTTTTTTCCCCCAAGGAGCATGCACACCGTCTGGACACTTTTCTCAAACTCTTTGCTTTTAGATTTTACTGAATTACAACAGAACTGGTTTTCAGCACTGTTGAAGGAGTGCATGCAGATGCAGATGTGGCTGCAGTTTGAATATAAAAGATGAAATGCACAGAAAAAAACACAGTTATCTCCCTGACCTCTGCACCTTGCTGGTGAAGGCACCATGTTTTTTGCACCTGCTCTTATCTGGACACTGCGTTTCAGTAGCTCTGTCTAGACCATTGTGGGTGCTCAGCAGGCTGCGTCGCAACACAGCAAGTTTGTGTTGTTGGTAGGCTATCAATATTTGATGGCTCTCCGGAGCTCTGGCTTTGGCTCAGGTGTCAGGTGTCTCTTTGCTGATGGGGAATTTGTTTAAAATTCACTGCTTTTGGTGGGGGGAGAAGAGGATGTAGAAGGAGAATAAAATGTAGCATTTTCTTTAAGACAGAGGGGGAGACTTAAAGACATTAAGTCTACTTTATGAGAGACTGCATGGGTTGTTCAGCAGACACATGAAGAAGCAAAGTAAAAGGAAACTAGAGCGAAAGAGGAAAACTCTGGGCAACAAATGAAATAGAAGAATGTCAACAGATGGAAAATGTGAACGACTCCTCCTCTCATCCGTGCATCTGTTTTATCCAGGACTCCTTCTAGGCAGGCCTTTAGTCACCCGGTGAAACAGACAGACAGGTCAGTACAGAGAGAACAAACATCTCTGTATTGGGCCGACAACAACAGGTGTTGTGTTGTGCTTCACAGACTTCGTTAGTGGTCCAACCCTCACTGGACAATGCATCGTTCTCTTCCCGCTCGGTTAATTAATACATGGTGTAGGAACCGTGCACAAGCCTATTTCCCATGGGATCAGTCTTCAGGAAACCTCTTAATACTCAGTGTGTGTGTGCGTGTGCATGTGTGTGTATGACTTCACAGAGTTTGAATCCTGAAGGTACTTTTCTCCTTTTTGATGCGGCGATCAAAACCAGAACTTTCCAACAGATCAGCACATCTGCAGACATGACACATGAGACGAGAGTGGCTTTTGACCATTTGGCATCTGTGTTAGCTTCACAAAGGAACAAAGAACACAACATACAAGCTATGAGAAAGATCAGTGTTCAATAAGCTATCATACACAGCGACACTTCTAAGCAAATTTATGTTAAATGGTCACCCATTTCCTTTCCCTATAAATGTGTATAAATTGAAAGAAAACCCTGTAGCGTGTCTTTTTTCAGTTTTTTTTGTCGAAAACTATGAAAAAAGGCTTCTACGTTTGCAGAATCCTTAAAAATAAATATTCTACATAAAAATGTAGTAAGCAGAATTAAAATAAAAATGTGAAATGATAGAAGCAAGGACTATTTGTTGGGCTTCACCATCTGATGACAACTGTAAATGTCTCAGAGGCTGAGGCTAAAATTAACCCCAGAAAGTGAGAAAGAGAACCGATTATAATGCAGATGTAAGATCCTAGTTATGTTCTACCATGACTAAATCCAAACTAAACCAGTCAGAGAGCAGCAGATTCATGTGACGTTGGACATCAAGCTCAAGTCCTTGTCGGTTCCGAGCACGCTCTGTTGGACCCGGCTACAGCAGAGAGCGATGAGGCGTTCACTGGCGTCAGGGCTTCTGCCAAACATCGGCAGAAAGCTGAGCTGTCACGGTGGCCTTTACAGCACTCGTTGCTGACACAACTCCAGTGTAATGGGGCGTGGGGAGAGAAAAAGAGGGTGAACGGCTGACAGGGAAAGCTCTTCATGGTCGTTCAGCTCTCTAACAAGCTGCTGACAGGTAACACAGGCAATTCTCCAGGTGCACAGTCAGAGACGACTCCAATTATCACAGCATGTACACACATAAACACACCATGCAACAGACCCGATCGTCAGATCAGATTTTAAACACATCATGATGAAGGTGTTAAACATTCTGTTATCTAAAAATAAAAATGCTCTGTATTCCGTAATTAGGAAATGAGCACAGTTAACACTAATACAACTCCAATAAGCATAACTCTACTATGGGTAGCAACTAAAGTACACATTATTTCAGGCCAGGATTGAAGAGAAATACAGCAGTAAACGTTTCTGTGATATATGTGTCACCACAGGACTCTTTGGCCTGGGGGTTGCTGCACCTGGGCTTCACTGATGACCCTTCTCCTTTAAGAGCGTTTGGCTGCTTTGAGGTTTCCATTTATCTACCTGTGGCTTTTGCGTTCTTCCCGAGCCGAGTCCTCCTATTCTTTGCTGTTCTTAGGAGCTAAGGGTGGAAGGCCTTCCACTGTTCTCGCCACTCTAGTAACTTTGTTTTAGCTCCATAACTTTGCACCTCCAGGTCACAGATTTGCACACATACACCCACCCAATGCAAGCCATCCTATTTCTACATGTACGCTCAACCAACCAACCAACCAACCAACCAACCATACACACACTCACATACAGTAGTATGTCTTTCTGTCTTCACTTGGACTTTGCATTGACTCCATTCAGTTTTTCATTCATTTCTATAGCCTTACCCCAACCCTCACCCTAAACCTAGCCATTATTAAGACATGCCTAACCCGTATCCTTACCTAAACTCAGTTCACACCTTAGTCCTAAACCTATCTTTTAACCCAAAAACACCTCTACTTTTGAAAAGACCCAGGCTTTGGGTCTCACAAAGAGCCATGGATCAGAGCCTAAATGGTAAACAGTAAACAGTTTGTAAATATTATTAATTTCAGCTGTAGTTTCAAAATGGAGGATTAGGTCACAGATATTCTTTTGTACCTGCAGAGAGAAATTTGTGAGAGAAAAGCACCAGAAATGACGTAAACACAAATCTGAGCAGTCAGCATACTGACAGACTGATCATTGCTCAAACATTCACGGTGCACATGGGGAGTCTCTGTGTTGCCTCAACCTGCTGAAAAAGTTGCAAACCTAAGTTAACATGGGGACCAGTGTGCATTATGGAAAGAGAACAAAGCTGTATGGGCTGTTTTTAATGCATCTTACTTTAGTAATTTACTTTATTACTTTAGCAATGCTGGGTAATTCCATTCCACAACAGATTCATGCGCTGTTTTCAAAAGCACACAAAGTTCAGACATACTCAGTGATGCACGACAACTTTCAGAGAATGACTGGGCTTATGAAAGCCACTGAGCCCCGGCAAGCTGAGGATCTATGAGGTCTGCTCTTTACAAGGTCAATCATGAATTATTGATCTTGTAACTTCCCAGACATTCAAGAACTGAATTTGTTGTGGAGCTTGTGTTTAGAGTCTTCTCAACATTAAGCAATTGGTCATAACTTGTTGCACCATATTTTATTTCTAAATGGAAACATGGCAGAGAAGTGGACATTTGTTGCCATTGGTGACCTGCTACAGGATGTTCCCACAGATTTTCTCCAGCTAGCTAATGTTCAAGTGAAGCCGCACAGCTTAAACCTCCTCTGATTCCAACAAGTATATTAATATGAGTAATAGATCGTCTCAAGAATTACAGTTTTGCTGCACAGATTATTTCAGTTAAACACACGGCATGGCATCAGAAGGCGTTTTAATCTGAGAAACGGCCATCAGATCGGATAACAAGCCGCTTTACAGGAGAAAAATTCATCAGAAATAATCAGTAAAAGACAAAAACTTATCTGCATGTTTACCCACATAGACAGTGAATTAAATGTATTTTTTATTTTTTTTTGCACTTTACTTTTAGAGCATGTCAGTATCATGTGTGTGTGTGTTGCTCTCCTGTGTGATCTTGGATCCCAATATGTGGCCCGGGAAGCCAAAGGCCGTGGGAATGAAGGGTGTGTTTACTCCGAATATGTTTACGCTCAGATGGGAAAGTGATCAGGTTTCACAGATTTTTGCAATTACAGTTCCTATTCTTTTGCAAATTTAAATGTTTTATGACCGCATAGTTGCCTGTGTGACATAAACATAAGAGACATCACTCTCCTCCAGCGTATTTCATCATCATCTTTCTTTTTCTAAATTAAGCTATTCAGCCTTTTCGACACAGGTACAACTAAGTGATCTATTTTCTGTTTCTAAACAAATGACAGACAGAAATCTTTCACTTTTAGAATAAGTATCTTTTGTCTAACATGGAAAGCGAGTGCAACAACGTCCTTGTGAAAAGTTATTTATCTACAGGAGGTAGAATGAAAAGTTCTGTGCAAATTAATACCACATGCAAAAACTAGGAGTGCAAGCGCACAGAGGAAAGCATCGCTTCAGAGAGGTGAGGGACCGCAGTTGTCTCATGGGATTATCTCCCACAGTCTAACAATTATCCTATTTTACAGCACAAACCAGTTAAACTCAGAGTCATTAACAAGTAATTATCCTGTTATCTATGGTTTCCCGTCAGTCAAGAGCATTTGTTCTCACAATTCTCGCAGAGTGTGTTTTGTTCGACATCTTTCTCTCAGCATATCATCTCTGGTGTGGGGGATCTTTTTCACTTTCACACACAACACACCCTTCCTGTAAGGACACTTACAAGTAATGTAATAAATCAAAAACTAAATCTGGTTCCACATTGAAAAGTTGAGCTCTGAAGAAGCTATTGACAGTGCTTTGCAGAAGTATTTGCAGCCCCAGAACTTTTCTTCATTTGGTCACTTTACAACGTCTATCTTTAATGTATTTTATGCGTATCGCATGAGATTAAACAAATAGTTGAGAAGAAAAACTATTACAAACAGTCAGCCAGGTCAGGGGCCAAGTTTTGGAAAACTCTGAAGCAGAGTTATGTAATAAAACATTAAGAAGAACAATAAGAAGAAGACGGCAGCCTGCAGGAGCTACACAGATCCACAGTTCGGGTAGGAGAATATGTCAACAGGACTATTATGAGTTGTGAGCTCTACACTGCAGAGAGAGGCAAGAAAAAAGTCCTGTTTGCAGCTTACCACAAAAGACCATAACTGAACTTTATGATCTATAAGCAAAATGCTGAAGACTAACAGTGGTGAATGTCATGATGAATTATTCTGTGAGGACGATTTTCTTCAGGGAAAAAGCTACAAAAGCCTCGAAGCAGAGGTTTGCCTTCCAGCAGGACAAACATAAGCCAAGAGATGGAATAGCTTAGATGAAAACCATATTCTGCCCAAATCCATTTCAGAATCCGTAGCGACTTTAAAATTTACATTTTGCAGAATCTGACTAAAACGGAGGAGACACACCCCATATGACTAACAGTGCTAGTGAAAGGTGGTTGAGTCAGTGGAGCTAAATACACAACATACAGATTTTTTTATTTTTTTATTTGAGAACTATGCATTGTTTTCTTTTAACTTCACCATCATGAATTGCTTTGTAATACTTATTGTTAACACCTATGGTGTCTGATAAAGAGATATCTCACTATAATTCCTCTGTCAAAACTTTCAATGTTGTTTCTTTCCTTCGTGTGTGAACAAACATGAGTAAATAGCAGCTGGAAAGCGTTACATGCCACTGACACCATCAGTGGCATGCAATTCTAATAATTCATTCATATTGATACTGCAGCGCACTTCAAGCTTCTCCCTCCTACCTCAACTAGTCTGTCTTGTGGTCGCAGTCCGGCACGCTCGGCAGGCGATCCCGGGTCCAGGGAGCGGATGTACTGACCGGGCCGTGACCGGTCACTGTGCAGGTTGAATCCGTAGCCCCCCGCTGATCGAGTCAGGTGACACAGACGTGGCGCGAGCTCAGACGGGTCGACCTGGTGGGGGGACTGGTCCTGAGGCTGAGACTGAATCTCCACTTCTGTTGAGGCCTCCTGGAAGAAATGTTTGAGATTAAATCAGTTTCCCATGGCGATCAACGCATAAAAAAAAAAAAAAAAAAGCTATAAAACATTGATGGCTGAATCCGTGGCTGTATGCATAATAATCACTTTCTAGGTGTATTTAGCTGTGCAGTTAGACCGAAATCCATCAGAATGTTTTTACCATTCCTGCCTCTCTGAGGGAGGCTTTTACATCTGTAACTTTAATATGTCACTCAGCTAATACAACCATGTTGACTCACAGCAAAACCACGGCGGAGCCACAGTTAAAAAGCTACGGAGCCAGCCTCTCTGTGGTAAACATGCTCTGAATCAGCGAGAAAGTGGTTAGGAGAAAACATACAACAGAGGTATTTGCAAACAAATTTACTTTTTCCTTACCTAGACATTAAATGAAGTTTAAGGGAAACATTGCTAGAAAAATAATGCCGCTTGCAAGATGTTGTTGTTCCTCTGGAGTAGAGGTGAGTGATACACACTTAAAAGTTCCATCACTATATTTTGTGTGATAATGATTGAAGTTGATATAAGGACTATTAATTAATTAATTAATTAATTAATTAATTAATTATTTTGTGCGTAACTATGGCTGCATTACACAACAATCACAGCCACACAAACAGAATCTTCTCTTTAAAAACATAATACTCTTGTTGAGGACACCAGTCACATAAAGAAGTGTGATTTGTATCACTAAACTGCACATATTTCCAAATGTATGTTTGTGGATACTTTCATTGGAAATTACGTGGAAAAAATAGTAACACTATCAATTTGACAATACAGACAGTTGAAATTTATTGTTACAATAAATATATGTAATTTTTTATATTATGATAAGAAATGTCTCACAATAAATAATTAAAAATTATGATATATGCCAACTCCTACCCTGGAGTATAAAAACTTGTCATGTATATGTTACAGTATTTTTAATAGTCATGTACCAAGTTCTTCTAAGGGTTTACTTTAAAGAAAGTCATTTTTGACAATGGATTAATGCCTTTAATGTTTAATTAGTGCAATTTTTGTAAAAAGAAGGTTCAAATCCAAGTAAGCAATGCCTGTGGTGATTTTCAGCTAACAAAATAAGCAAAAATGAATGAATTTGGACTGAGTTCTTCGCATTTTAACATGAAATAATCAATTTTTACCAAATGATATTATTTTTTTATTTGCTTTTGTAACTATGTAGAGACTATTTCATGCAAGATGTCCACTTAGCTACTGGGTTTTATGAAAGTTTTTTTTTTTTCACAAAGTGTGGAACTTTCCATTTGCAGCATATTGCTACCAGCTCTGCCAGCTTGGGTGACGACATTTACAGAGTCGGATTAATTGTGCCTGAAGCTCTTCGTCATGATCATGCTGATTTACCACCTACACAGCCGGGGATGAAATGTGGTGTGAGGGGAGGGGGGGGCCACAGTCTGAGGGCCGGCTCTGCAACCTCTGCTCATATTAACACAGAGGTGCGACACACACATTCCTGTAACACTTCACATAAACAGGACAGCACAGATGAAGTGTGCAAATGACATTACGTTTTTTATTTTTTTAGGAGCATATGTGAAGCTTGCTCTGGAGTACAGCTTGTGAAGGCTAAAAATATGTATGTAGGCAGACTGAGAGAAAAAAAACAAAGACGAAAGTAGAGGAACATGCTAACAAGAGAGATAGTGGGTGTTCAGTCAATCATCAATGACTTTACTTTGGCAAAATCTCGTTGCACTTCCAAAAATAATTGAGCTACCACCACTATAGTTCTTCACTACAGAAAAGACATTCAGAAACATTCTAATTTGTTTCAGGCATCAAATACTTTTGGGAAGCAGGGATCTGGGAAGACTGCCCTGAAATGGAGGAAGACAACAGAAAAATCCAAATCAATTATTCTCCCATGAGTCCCTGCACATCCTCTGTTTCCTGGCTGCAGCAGAAGTGCTCGGGTTGGGCTATAAGGACAAAAAAATAGACATTTTTTTTCTCCCCCCAAAATCAAATGTATAAGTATTCTGGGATCTGGTTGATGGAGGAAAAAAAACCCCCACAGAAAACGAGTGAGAGCGGGAAGCCAATAAGCAAGAAAGTAGAGAGAGTCGAGTGTGTGGGAGGGTTGGAAAATTAGATGCAGCGAGAGGGTTGAGAATGAGAGTTGAAGAAATGAAAAGATCACGCAGAGGCCAAAGAAAGACAGCTGACAAATAAACAGATAAGCAGAGAGAGAGAGAGAGAAAGGGAGAGAGAGAGAGAGAGATGGTTTACAAAGAGAAGTGAAGATGGCCGAGGTTTCCAGTAAGACACGCTCGTGAGGAAAAGTGGAGCTCTAATGTAAACACTGAGAGCAACACAGCTGGGAGTCATTATGTGGGGAGACGTGAGTGTCTGCCAGTTTAACCTCTGACTGCCTTTCAATGCTGAGCTGAACCCCACTAATCTCCCCTGTGGGGCCTGTGCCATCTCACAGACTCTGAGCTTGTCACAGTGTGAGGTTACACTTCACTTTTGTTGTTTTTCTTCTATTGTCGGCTTGATCTCCACAAAATCAGCTCAGGTGGAGACCTGATTGCCCCTGACATGCAGTGCTGTGCAGAAGTATTTGCTCCATTGCAGATTTCTGACTTTGCTTGTGGTCACATATTCAGTGATTTAGCGCATTAACCAAACATTTGGTGCAGTTTCACTAGCCACAGACCTGGGGAATTGAAATATCACTTAAATAGAACCCATCAGACTACACGAAGCAGGCCAAAAGATAGCCATACCAACAAGGACGTCGCAGAGGAACCCAGAACCACATTTAAAGTCTTGCATGTCTCACTTGCTTCAGGTACGGTTTGTGTTCATGATTGAACAATAGAGGTCCATCTTATATATGCCAAAAAAAAAATCATTTTGAAAAACCCAAACAATTTTAGGATAATATTTTGTTAAATAACGAGACAAAACTTGAGCTCTTTGGAAGTTGTATGTTCAGAAAAAGAACATCCCAGTAATAGTCAGGATGGTATGGGCTACTTTGATACTTTCAGACCTGGATAACTTGCCACAATTGATGGAATCAAAAGTTTATCCAGAAGTTCGAGACCTTAACATGTGGGCCATGCCATAGGACAATGATCTAAAATATCACCCAGCAAAATCTGGGTGATCCAAATGTAACAAAAATAACATTCTGAGTGGCCTACTGAAAGTCCGAGCTTGAAACCAATTATGATGCTTATTTTTATGACCTTAAAGATATTCTTTCTGCAGCTTAATTAAAACAGTTCTGTCAATAAAAGGGGGCTACAATTCTATTCCAGTGACACAAAAGACTCATTACTTAACATAAATGTTTGATATTCATTGTTGTCGTTTAAATGACAGTTTAAACTGGGCCAGGTTGGTTTGGAAACGTCATTTGAAAGCTGATTTTACATTTACTCAGGTTGTCTTTGTCCGACGTTAAAATTTGACTTGACGGTCTGAAACATTTAAAAACATGAAGAAAGCTGCAAAGAGGGAAATACTTTGTGTTGCAATTACGGTACACAAAACTGTGTTTGTCGAGAAAAAATAGATAAACAGTGAGACAGACAGTGATACTGATTTTGATGACTTAGAGCATCAACGAAAGAGACTGAAGTTACAGAAGAAGCTTATCTAAACAAGGAGAAGCGTTACGGAACGAGGCTGCTGTGTTTGTGCGAGCTCTGCCTGTTGAAAACTTGGTTGAAAACAGATTCTGGGAGAGAAATACTTTGACTACAGGAAGAAAAATGACATTTAAAGTTTTCCTCCTTTGTCAGCAATCCCTCGTGTCATGTGGGGAGAGCTTTCGGTTATCACCAGTGGACACTTTTCAAAACAAAGTCCCACATGGGAGGAGAGACAGCAGGAGCTGCTGGAAACAAAAAAAAAAACAAAAAAAAAACGACTGCACAGATCCAAACAAGCTCATATGGAACATCTGTCTGTGAATCCAGCTGCTTTGCTGTTAAGAAAACTACAGTATATGGAATATTTCCCGCCCACTATAAAACTAATGTTTTATTTCCAACAATATACACCTACGTGTGCTGACCCCAGTGTCCCTGCTGTGTCTCAGTGAGAGGATGTGCGGTCAATGGTAGTGCTGTCCATGAACTCCTCTGTGTCCTGCCACAATCAGCCTTTGTTTCCATAAATCGGAGGGAGAACATGTGGGGGAGACCACCACCGACATACAATGCCGTGTTTCATTTATATTGAATATCTTAAAATTGTAGACGGTATGTTTTTCTTTTATGCTAATTCGTTGACAACGTCCCTTCACCAGTTCGCAACCTCATTTCGTACCAACACATTGTCGTTCCGTCCCATCCTGCTGTCATTTTGTAAGCCGTATCCATGCAGTTGTATAATCTACCAGTTTGCTTTACATCATAAACTGAAGGTAAATCTCACTTTCTGACTGGACTGGATGAACTGAGCTGATTCAAATAAAATTAGCGTTAAATTGGAATCTAGGTCTTATGAAAAGAACAAAATCTGTCCTTGAAATGACACTTATTAATTAGTGCTTGCTTAGTAAATTAACTGATCTAAATTGAATGATAACTGCAAGCAGAAGCGTCACTAACCTTCTGCTTGCATGTGTTTACATGCACATCTTTGCAGCTCAGTGGAGCCGGTTTGAGGTTGAAATGTGAAATAAAGCAGAATAAGAACGCATTGCCCTAAATGCTTAATTTGTGTGTAGCTACAAATGCACACTGTGTATATTCCTCTTCCAGCTGCTGCTGGCAGTAGTATTGGCAGGTGATGAAACTGGATCTCAGCTTGTTGAATAATTGAGCGGTGGCCTGCAGTGATGGATAGATCGTGACCGCTGTTAACCCTTTCACAGCCAAGGATCGCTGGTTTAATGTTGGCTCACAATGCCAGGAAGTATGCTGGGGCATGCAAGAGTGTGTTCGAGAGTGTGGTATACTCACCTTTGATTTGATACAAAGAAACTTTCTTGTATGCGTGAGTATGTAGGGAAATGATTTCAACTTTACAACTAAACTTTCCCATGAACCAATCCATTTGTCTTTGAGTTTTGCGTCAAAGCGAAATGGCTTGCTAAAAGCCAGATGTAGCCAGTTTTGAAACAAAGATGATGATGTAAAAGAAAAGCTTATAATTCAGAGGTATAAAATGTGGCAACCAGACAAAGAAAGATTACAAGACCAAAAAACTGATTCCAAATTGGGACTCTACGACGTAAGGAAACGATGTAACTGTGATATTATTACTAAAAATTGGTATGTTGATAGGAATTACAGCTGACCTGTGTTTTTCCAGGCTAGTTGCCGTATTTCTCTACATCCCAATACTGGTCGATTGCTGTAGCATTACAGTCACGAAAAACAAACACCAAATGTAGGCAATGAAGGGAGAGATGTCATGATCTATAGGAGTTTGGACTTCTCAGTTTCATTTGTGATGTTGGTTTGTGATAACTTCTTTATTATCTACTTAAATTTTTCATTTAATTTAATTGTGTTAGTTGCCAATGGTACTTTTTATACTTTAAATGAGTTTTTATTGTTTTTGCATTGTTTAATGATTTTACTGTCATTCTGTAACACTTTCAGATTTACATGTAAAGTGCGTTATATGTAAAATCTTCTTATTAATATTCTTATTATTATCAATGCTTCTTATTTTTAAGCGTTTAATTTTATTTTTTTTTGAGACAATTGACACTTTTAAATAATAAGAACTGCTGTGCATTTCTTCTTCACATTGAATTTGTGCATTTATTTCTACCCTTACATGCTACTTCAGAAGTTGCTCAATGAGATGAAAAAAAGAGCAGATGTAACTAGTTCACAGTGGGTTAGAGAGACAGTAAGGGGAAGGAAAAAAAAAAGAGAAACATGAATTGATACGCAGCTGGAGAGAAGCAAAGAGGGATATAAAAAGGAAAATAAAGCAAAGCCGGATGGAAGTGACCGGAACAGACAAGGCCTCTGCAGGATTAAAGAACCTGAGCTGAGAGATGGATGCGAGTGAGAAGCACTGCTAACGAGAGCTGAGTGAACATGAGAACCAAAGCACTGGGCAGGGATTGCTATAAACACCAGTTTTTCCCACTGGTGCTGTACTGCATTGTGCAACAGCTCTGCAGTGTGTGTGTGTGTGTGTGTGTGTGTGTGTTTAGCCTGTGTCTGCAGGACAAACCAGCTGGTGTCTGTTTATGAAGTCCCCAACTCCACTGCAATGTGTGTGTGCAACATGTGCGGTACCTGCTGCTCATTCAGTTTCTTGTGGACAGATCTCAACTGAAGAGCAGACAAGGAGGAATGTCAAGATGTCATGAGCACAGGTTTGGGAATAATGGAAGTAAATGTGGGAAAATAAAGAGGAAATCAGTGTTGCATAGTAAACCACATTAGTCGTGGATCAAGCTTTCATCCACACTTTGACATGGTTACTACTTGGACGTGGCACAAGAATCTGAAGTTGATTGAACCCACTTGTTCTGATTTTAAACTTCAGTCTCCGTCTGTTAACACAAATGAAGCAGAAAATGTTGAACAGGTGTTTTGCTGTCAACATGAGAGATCAATGAGAAGATTGATGATTTTCTTATCAGTGGATGGCAGGACACTCTCTCAAGAAATGCATAGTTTTTGTTGGCTGCCTGACAAATTTTCTGTTCATGAAATTTTACACAATAAACACATATTTGACATTTCTTGTACAGACTAGTACAAAGCTGTAACCGTAAGATTTAGCATAAACAACCAGAAAACATGAATCTATCCTGCCTTACTGCGGGAGGTAATTTATTGCCCCATTTTGAACCCATTGCACCATCTGAATGTTTCCATGATGTCACAAAGATCTAATAATCTCAAACAGGTTTTTTAATCATGAAAAAGAGTTTATTAGACTCCAAAGGAGCCACTAGATCTCAATCCAACAGAGCCGATGGTGACACAGTTGAACAGGAGATTAAAGGAGAAATATGATGAAAAAGTTTAAGTTTATGTGTGAAGAGGCTTGTTTGCCCTAGATGATAATGTCCTCTACACAGTAACACACATCAGTGACTCGTCAGCACAAATGAAAACAACTTCTGCACCTTTTCAAGTCACTGCAAATGCTTTGCTTCTGAATGACTCGAATTACGTTTTATAAAAATATCTCTCCAGAGATACTGTGGAAATTTCTGTATATTGATCAGAAAAACCAAAATGATGATTTCAAATAAACGGATCTAAAACTGACCATTAGTTTTAGATCAGTGGTATAAAGTCTCACTTTTAATTTTACTTTGATGGTCTCTAACAGTATTTTGTTTTCCATAAAACTATGCTGGTTTGGAAAATAAGTAAAAGGGATAGAAACATGTGACAAGCAGAACAGTTCAGTTCCTTGTGTTCAGGTTATAGGAACAGTTCACAAGTGAACAAACACAGCTTGTGGCTGATCTAAGATCGTCTGATGAGCCAGTGACCTAAATGTGTGATGAAGCAGTTTTGATTGTTGTTTGTTGTCATCTACCAACTGTTGAAGTTGCTTACAGCAGCAATCAGTTGCCAATGTTGTGAGTGTGAACATGCTGTGCAGGATTTCATAGCTCAAAGCTGAACTGTCAGAGATGTGAAGGCGCTCAGTTCGAATTACTGTCATTTGTTTAGTTACAAATGACAGCAATTTGTAATTCCTGCTTCCTTTTCAGTTTTGGGATTTTGCGACGTTGACAAATGTCTGTAAAGGCAAACAGGAAAGATTCTGCCAAACGTTCTTTTTGTTTCTTCTTTTCCTAATCCAAACTGGATGCCTTTTGATTATTTCCCTCCAGTTCTTATTCCTATCTCATGCTTAAGCGTTTCTATTTTAAATATTCAGCAGTGTGACGGTTAAAAGAAATACTTTTCAGCACAATTTGCATTTAAATGTCAACCTAAACTATGTGGGCTGCTGGCACTGCTCACATCTGAGTGTGGTGGTGTGTGTCTATTTCTCCTCTTTTTAGTTATCCATTTAAATTTAAGCTTGAATCAAAGCAAATGTTACAACAGTCCAACTTCTGGCCGTTTCTGTCTGCTGCTGTTTGTTTTTCACATGTGACGGTGATGTAATGTTTGTGGGAGAGTGTGAGTCCACACCCCTGTTATCAGTGTGTGGCAGATATTCCTCATCCATGAAGGTGGTGCTTCGTGTTTATTTTAACGGTCAAAGGGGAACAGTGTTCTCCAAATGTATTCATACCCCTTAGACATATTTTCATACAAGTTTTGTGGCTGACCAGCACAAAGTAGTGGATAAATGGGAAGTGGGGAGAAAGTGTCATAATGTTTCTCAAAAAATAAAAGCATAGATCATTTCCAAACAATGTGTTGTGGATTTGAGGTCAGCCCCTGACAATATAGAGCCATTTTTTGTTGTTAGTACAGCTGGAGGTTTTTAGACAGGGAAATATTTGCTTATTATTTTTGGCAAAGTAACTCTAGTTCACCCAGCAAATATTGAACACTGATCAACACTGTAAATACAGGAAATAATGCGAAACCGTGCCAAGCATGAGCGATACAAACAGAGGCTGAACTTCCTTTTAAGTTAACTCTGAAGCCGTCTGCATTGTTTAACACATTTTAATAGGATGCATGGATAGGAACATCCATGCATCCATCTGGTTCTTCAAGCAAAAACTTTAAATGGATTCCACATGAAATCCCTGCTTTCAGATATTACAATGGATTTAACATTCATTTATCCTCAACCATTGTGTAAAATAATGTGTTGTATATGTAATACTCTGGAGTATTACATATGCTAGGAGATTACATATTCAATCACTATCTGCAAAGTGTTCAGTTGATCTGTAAGGATCAATTCATTAACTTATCATAGCAAACGATAGAATTATAAATATAATATTGAGTGAAGATAAATGCTCCCAGTGGAGGGATGGCAGCAGGTATCAAAAGTCTCCATCAGTGGAGAGAGACAGAAGGAAATTTGTTGAACGTTTTGGTTGTGAACGGGACATAATGTGGACGTTCTGTGGGCCAAATCAAAAGCTATCTTAATTTCCTCTGAAGTCTTACTGATCAACATGGATCCTCCAAGACAAAAGAAAGAAAATATCTCCTGTGTTCTCCAAATATGTCTTTGCAGTGTTCGCATTTCTTTCTTCTTTTGTTGGTTCCTGAATATGTTTTAAGGATTTTCGTGTAGGCAGTGATTGATCAGTCCTCGCCCTGACTGCAGCCTACTCAAAGTACACTGGCATTTCCAAATCCAACTACCAACATTTACGTGATAAAATTGGGAAAATGAAAATCAGAGTGTGGCAGAGGAGGTGTCATTTCTCCAAAGTTATTTTTATCTAAAATGTGTCCAAAAATTTAATTGAAGACTTAAAGACTAATTCCTGATGGGTGATGGCCGGCAGGGCCGTTTTCCTCATTCTGACGCATAAAGCTTGACAAAAGTAGTCCAGTCTATAAATAATACTGAGCATTTGGGTCAGATTAAAACTCAAACACTGTTGGAGTATTGGTACATGATCCATGCTTTAATTGTGGTTTAGGCAGTGGCAATAAAAACATGTAAATATATGGTTTTGGTTTTAGCTGTAATTGTTGTGAATGTTACAAAACATATTTAGACATACAAATTTATTAATTCTCATTTTAGGACAGAAAAGAGAGACAAGAGAGACAAACTAATCAACTAGTGCTGACAATAAATGCACATTTCCTTTGTATTTTGTCCTTTCTAAACTCTTTAAATGTCTTAAAAATGTTAAAAAAGTTTGATTTGATTAAAGTTTATGATGCTTTATGGTAAAAGTGGAAGATAAGGTTAAACCAAGGAGATATTAAGTCAATAAGTATAAAGAAAAAGATTCAAGCATGCAAACTCTGACATTTGGGAATGAAAAACAATTAACTTTCCCTTGCCATCTTCAAGAATACCATATTTCAGAAGTCTACACTATTGCATAAATTAATCAAAAACCTATTCTATAATACACACAGGGTCTTGACCTAAAATTGATCATTTAAATTAAACACCTCCAACCCCACAATTGTTTTTGTCCAATTTTATCTCATTGTGTCTAATATTTAATGCATTTTTTGAGACACTTCTAAATTCAATACATAGAAATCAGAAATGCAGACGATCTTTGTGTGAAGGAATATTTTATAATTCTTCCAGCGAAACACTGAAGTTAAGATCCTCTGGGTTAAGATGGAGCAACGTTTGAATAAATGATCAGTTCTGAATTGGGTAAATAATGCAGAAACACACAGCTGTGCTCGCTCTCACATACCCACCCACACACTTCTAAAACAATACACTCAGTTGTTCATATTCCTCTGACATTATGCACCTTATAAACTCAGTTCGCCTCTTTGTCCGTTTACTACCCCACCACACACACACTCACACACACACACACGCACACACACGCACCCACACACATGCACACACCACCAGACGTAATCATTCCCTGACCCTGACTCTTTTTCTATCCTTCATGTTTTAACTCCAGGAATTTGGTTTGCTCTCTGGCCCAAACACACACTGAATCCGGACCCTTGATGTAACAACATTGGTATTCAAGGCTGGGGGTTGGGGTGGAGGGTCTCGTCTACCAGCTCCAGATGTTTATGAGAACTGCTCCAACTCTAATTATTAAAGTTAAAGCCCAATATCTGACCATCTGTTTATTCTGTAAAATAACGACTGGTCTTGAGAATTTCATCAAATCAAACAAAATAGGTAAACACATAGGAAATGTCTGCGTTAAGTGTTTTCAAACAACAAAAAATTATACATTTTGACATATTATGAATGTTTTGGGGAAATATATATATATATATATATATATATATATATATATATATATATATATATATATATATATATAGCTGTGAAGGCAGGATATATTGTCACTGAACTGCTGACCAGATCACAACACAGATGTACGCGCTCCAGACATCTCCTGTGTTGTATTTTCTTACACTGGAGCCAGCAGGTAACGACTTTTCTCCATTGTCCCCAGCCCTAATGAGACGTTGAGCCAGGGACCAGGACACATGTAACTTCCAAAGAGTCTCAGTCAACATTTCATTTTCTGCTGTTGTGATAAACAGATTGGTCAGCGATAGAAGTTATTCTCTGGTGCAAAAAAACTAACAAAAACAAAACAAAACATGGAGTTCATTCAAAAAGAAATGTAGCTGTGAAGACAGGAGATAATAAAGGCAAACATATCTTTCCACATCTGTGAATAGAAGCTGCTTGGACATTACTCTGTAAAGTATAGCAGAGGATCCGTGATACTGTGGGCCCGCCTCTCCTCCAAAAGCTCTTTTAACGTGGCTACAGCATAAGGGGTTTTAAAATACCATAATAAAAAGGGTGTTGTACAAAGAAATGACTGCAAGAGTGCCACTAATTGTGCACTGGTGATTTTGATAAAAAAAAAAATAAAGGTTATAAAGATTTTTTTAGATTTTTCTTCTGCTGTAAGACCCTCATTTCATTCAAGTCTCTTTACATTTGAGGGACTAATAAATGTGGGCAAAACTGAGTATATTACTCTTGAATTTGTGGTCTAGTTTAGTGCTAAAATATGTACATTAAGAAAAATATCTTTATAAGTCAATCTAAATCTATGCAGTGATCCAAGATTTTTTCTCTATGGATTTTGATAGAAACATTTTAATGAGTTTATTTGAATTCAAATCAATGTCCATCATTTTCAATGAGACTCTTTCACTTACACAAGTACTAACATTTATATTTAATAAAAAAGAAAAGAAAATAAGAAATCAAACTGATTCAGTATTCCAGATGCTCATCTGGAAGCTCTCTTTAGGAATAAATACAGCTTCCCCCCCGATTTCTGTGTTGTTTTGTTTAGTCTCTGTGGATGTTTTGCAGGAAATTTGAGTTTCTCCAGCAGCAGCACATGCAAGTCTATAGGAGTGCACAAATATGCAGATAAACCTCCATGTTTGTGTACAACTGCTGACATTTAGATTCAATTAAACATTAAATTTAGCTGGATTCCGCTTAAGATCGAAATGATTCGACCAATTCAAACAAACCCTGTTAAATGAGGCCTTACGTAATTATAAGTTAAACCCCCTCAAATACACACCCCTGCTCTGTAGGTTCTTCAGCAGATGTTTCAGTCTGAGCTCCATTGAGAGCAGATGATCTCTAAAGGCTTTGCAAATCATCCACATAATGTAGCTACATTTATGAAGACACAAAGTAGCCTACATTTCACATGTATATTGGCAGGAAAATGAATCATCTGGAATCGCTCTTTTTTTTTATATATATATCTCTTGTTTTTGCCAAATTGCAAAAGACGAAAGCTCCTGGAAATCTAGTTTTTATGTATAGAGCTATCAATAGTAAATAAAAGGAGAAATACATTGAATCTTCTGCTGAATATGTGTGCATCGGTGCAAAACAAAGTCCTCAATTCTCCTTATATTTTAACATGTGAATGAAGCAGCAACAGAGAGAACAACAGCAAACATTTGAGCTAAATTTGTGTTTGGAAAATGTCTTATCACCAGCAGAGGGAGGAAATTCAAGTCAGGAGGAGGTCGGGAGATGAGAGCACAAGAAACAAAATCTACTTGTAAAGGAGCCGTTTTCCACAATTCACTGGGAAACATAACACTGAGCAACCGTTTGTTGTTTTGTGAGCTGCTTTGGGACGTGGAATTTATAATTTATAATTTATTCATATATGAAATGATGCAATGGATATAAAGACTATCAATGAGAACATCAAAAAATAAGGCTATAGAAAAAACATGTTTACTTTTCTGATTTCAAATTTCAACCTCATTTGGTTATATTAATACCAATATTTCAGTAGGTTGCTTACAAAAGATGGAAAGAAGGGAATGTGTGCCTCTTCTAATAATGTATTTAAAGTATTTTATTAAAGTAATACATTCAGTTTATTTTTGTCTGTATGTACTAAGATAGAATTTTTTCCCCTTCAATTTTCATTGTATATAATTATGACCTTTAATTATGTACAAAATGGCTTATTATGCTGATAATGGTGTAGATGTGCAAGTTAAGAGCCAGCTGTATTTTTGTTTTTGACATTAGAAAGAATACGGTCGAACCTACCAGAGGCAGTGCTTTACTTTCAGGTGATATAGAGCAGTGGGTCTACAACAAAAATCTGAGCTTAAATCCAAAACAGTAAAAGAAGTAGCAGAAACTACTACCACTCAAAGAGCAATTAGTTACCATGGAGACAGGATACAAGCTGACAGATGCACATTGCTGACCAAATTAATGATTTCATAGGTAAAACCTCCTGGTGTTTGTTGGGTATCAAGAATGTAGCAAGTAGAGTTTGATGAATTTACTTTTTAAATATTCTCTGGAAAAGGAAAAACAAATCTTAGATTCATTATAGTTTTAAATAACTTTTCACATTTTAAAGTATTCCTCTGGTGTAATTTGTAAAATTCTGTTCTAATTTAAAGTAAATTACAAACAGTCCAGTCTTTTACTGGGTTGCTACAATCACACAATGTTTCAGATAGTGATCTGAATGTGGAAAGCCCTCTGAATATTTGGGAACTAAAATCCTTATTTTTATTCTTTTGAAAAATGTAATAGGAATAAAGTGTGCAAACACAAGAGCGTAAGGTGACGTTTACTTTATTCCATGCTCTTTTGCCAAAATTAACCCTGCCTTCCCAGAAGTGAATAGTGCAAAGTAACATTGTGTTTGTTTTAGCAAAAGGTGTTTGGTTTTCCATAGTTTTATCACTTGCATGCAATGAGCCAACACTAACACATGTTTCAAAAAGCTGTGTTAAAGATCACAAGAAGGGGACACAAAGTTAGCGTTTGATAAAAACACGTATTCGTTACATTTGGACCCGTATAAAGGTAGTTGTGCGCGTGTGTATTTGTGTGTATCTGCAAGTTAAAAAAAGGTTCTAATGAGAAAGTGACACCTAACACTTTATCCAAAGGGAAATGACAAAACACAGCAACACACCTTAGAGTTCGTAGGAGTCTGTGTTTGTGTGTGTGAGAGAGAAACGTGGAGAAATAGGCCAGCATTGAGCTCTCAGGTGTGTCTTTGTAAAATGATACATTTAAACTCTGACGCGAGACGCTCCTGCACTTTCAGCATCACTGGCTTCTCCATTTGACCAAAACAGACACATACACAGTTACTTCTAAGAGTATGTACAGGCAAATATAAGCAAGGAAAGAGGCAGAATATCATCACTTGGGCCGATAATGACAAATTTTAAAATGATTTATTGTTAAATCCCACCGCAGTTTTGTTTGTCTGGTTGAAATTATTAAGGTGGTGTTTTCACTTAGATGATAGAGACCAAGCAAAAATTGTGAGTTGAGCCCATCACGCAGCATCAAGCAATGTAATAGGGAACTCAACTCCCTGATAAGAAGCGTCTGCCCTCTGACCTGTATTGAGTCACCATGGTAACCACTGAACCAATTGCTTCAGCGGCATTGGAAGACCATATCATATAGGAAATAACCATTTAAATGAGAAAAGACATGGTAATATGTGAAATACTATCTCTTGAAGAAGCAGAACACTGTGATTTCCACAACATTTGTCTAATTACACTATTTATTAGGGGCCTGCCAGAAATAATACACACTTGACAGGGCTTGATGTTTCACAAAATCTCCTAAATTTCCTCACATTTAGCGTGGCAGCAGCTTAAAGTGTGTCGACTAGCAATGATAACAGAAAAGCTAATATTTGTGCCAGGCTTGTGGAAAACCGAGCAAATTTATTATTACGCTGCTACCAATCAATTAATGATTAATTTGTTTACTGAAAAGTGGACTGGAGATTGAGGGAATAAAGAAATTGAAAGAAACTGTGATTTCCCTTTCTGTCCCCAGTTCCTTTTGGGATCTTGTCTTTTGGATGACAACATGGATAATCTCCTTCATGAGTATTTTAACTCTCTTTCAGTGAGTATTAGAAAAACAGTGAGCAGATAAAAGATGAAGAAAACACAGATATCATGTATCCTGGATAAAAAAAAAAAAAAAAGCAAAACATATTTGAACAGAAAGCTATTTCCTGCATCACAAGTCAAGAGGCAGTAAACATGGAGAGGAATGCAAAACCTTGGAGATGACTGGCTATAAAGCTGAAGAAACCACAGGCAGTGTCATGTAACCTGGAGAACATATGCACAAACACTCCACTCTGAACCTTTTACTGGGATGTTTATAGGGCAGATGTGCAGGAAAACGCGCAGCAGCAGTGAGTGTTGTGATTGATACCTGCAGACGTTCAGGTTGAGAGATCAAGAAGAAAACAAACGGCTTTTATAGGTTTTGCTATAAAGAAAATGTAAACACTTTATTTCAGCGCCATCACTCCCTCAATGCTGTTAACATCTGAAGTCTGACAATTTCAGACCGTCCTGACCTCAGTCTTTGCATCCAAATGGCTGGGGTCTCAGAGAAAGTACCAGGAAGCACAATGTCATCTTGATCACAGGTAGTGGAAACTATATTGTTTACTGCAGCTACAATCAACTGCAGTTTCTTAATACTTTTATGGTGAACAAAAGTTAAGTATGCCACAATAGGTTGAACCAAACTGCTGTGGTGAATATCCCAAACCTTGTTTTCCCAGTGCCCTGCCCCACTGTGAGTGGGTGAACTTAAAGTGCCAGCAAGTTTTATTCTGGCTGCTTTGAGTCTCAGATTCCCTCTGTCCTATTTCGTAATGCTTTTAAATCTCAGGCTGCCTGGTTGTCCTCTGTCGACCTCTCTTAAAAAGTAAAATATGAGGAGAAATGTGCTGCTATCAGCAGTTTGGCTGTCCCGTTGCTTAGCAAGAGGAAAATAAAATGGAACCAAACCACACAGCATATAGTGTCAAATGCTAATAATCCAAACGAACAAGCAATTTATATCAGCAATCATAGGTTGAAAAGCCTTAAAAATAGATTTCTAATTTTTTGTAGTAGAGCTGTTTAACACCAGAAGATTTAGGGAAAAAAAAAAATCTGTTTTAATTTTGAGTACATTTATTCAGTGAGCAAAATATTGTAAGTTTTTTTGTTTTGCAACAAACATGCTAGGTGGGTCTGCTGTGAGAGAAAGGAAGTAGAGGATCCGTGGAGCTCTACTTTTATAAAAAAGTGTGAATTTTTCAAAAGATATTTCCATGTAAGATTGGAGTAAAAAAGGATGCATTGTAAGGCTCTCTACTCAATGTGACTTTGAGCATCTGTGACATCAGAGCACTAATTCAATGCACAGACAGTTTCTATTGTCATTGGTTTTTTTGTTTTTTTTTACAATATATTTGCAAATTTAGAGAAGTATGCTGGTCAACCTGTTCTACAATTTTACATTTTTTCGTTGGACTATATTAGATTACCTCGGTGACATCTGAAACATTTAAGTGTGACAAATCAGCTAAAACAGGGGAGATCTGTAAAGTGGGAATACAGATTGTTGACTTTGAACTGCCTTCTTGCCATATTTAAGTGCCGTACAAATAAACTTGATTGGTTCGTCATATCATTGCAAGTCTTTTGTTTTTAAATCCCGGGTTTTCCTCTCCATTTTGTTGACCAGTCTGTTTTACCCTTTGCTTTTACTTGCTGGACTTTAAGCCAAAATTCTTTTCCCCCCCTGTCACAACCCGAAAAGACTTCTGCAGAAGACATTAAACGCTCTATTTGTGTGGTGTGTCAATCCTAAGTTTTAATATCTATAAGGGAACAGCTTCCTTTAAGGTGCAACAGGAAATAGAGGTCCCTGTTAAAGTATGCATTTCATTTTAAAAGGCTAATTCATTTTTGGTTCAGCCTTCTGAGCGTGTCCTTCCAGCTTTTCCCTTTGAGTAATGACATGGAGAAAGAAACAATTTTTTTGCAGACCTTGGTGGGCTAGAACATCTTAGCGCTGCACGCTTTCCAAGACAAGAGGGCAAAAACTAGACAAAGTCACAGAGATATTTAAAAAGCAAAGCAGTGAAGCTGTCAAACCCCATACAGAGTAAGGGCCTGAGTGCTGGAAGCATATCAACAGGGCAAAGCTAAGTAAAAACACATGTGGCGTAAATGCAGAAAGCAGAAAGGGAGCAGCATGTTCTTTCTGATAGGCGCTCTATGAAACCAAATCTGATTCTTGTGGACACGAAGCGACAACGACTGTCACCGTGGGCTGAAATATGAAAACAAATTAATGAAATTCTAAATTTTCGAGTGAAAATGATCACAGACACATTATAGCCCACTGTAATCTTTACATTTTCCTTTAACCAAAACCAAAAAAAAAATTTAAAAAAACTTCCAGCCCACAATGGGAGAGCTAATAGCTTTTTTTCCTCAAGCTTTTAACAACCCAGACTTTATGTCTTCTTGCTGGTGTCACCTTCTGACATTTCATGGTCACTCTTACTTCTGAAACAACGTCTGGCTTGCTTCCAGCTAAGCTTTGTTACTCCCTCATCAGCACACGAGAATTTGAGCCCGCAGAACCTGCACGACAACTACAAATCCAATCTTAAACTGGCATGACAGCCACAAAGCAAGTCCAGGGAGAAGAGAATCTCAGAGGAGACATGACTCAGTACTGGCAATCTGTTGGCACATGGGTTCGGTTTCTCACTTTAAAATAAGACGATGGCTTTAATTCATATTTACCTTCTTCGCAGCCTTCGAAGGTGACCTCCTGGTGGGCTTCTGCACCTGGCTGCCCTGCTTGGACACAGAGCCGTTTTGACGCTTCTTGGTGGGGGAGGAAGGAGTGGAGGAGGGTGTCGGCGAGGAGGAGGCTGGAGGGGAGGAAGCAGCGGGGAGAGCCTCTGTCCCGAGAACAGCCATCTCCTCTGTGGCCGTCAGATGCAGGCTGCGGAGGCTTTCGTATGTCTCCTGATCAACGACCAGTAACCTGGTCTCATTTTCTACTGCCTTGATCCGCTGTACCACCTGGAGGAGGGACACGACAAGTCTTCATCATTCGATTTAGAGACTCATCATTTTTATTATCCACATTTCATTATGCCAGGTTTGGCTTGGATACGATAACAGCGCTTCGCAAAAGTGCTCAAAGTCGCTGAATCCCATTTTGCCACATCAAAACCACAAACCTTAATGCATTCTACTAGGACTTTTTTGTGACAGACCAACAACAAAAATGTGAAGTTTAAGAAAAGTTATATGTTTTTATTCCACAAATAAAATGCTTAAAAGTCTGGCCTGCATTACCCTGAGACCCTAAATCCAGAGAAACCAGTTTTCTTTGCGGTTCGCCAAGCTAGCTAAAAGAATCTGGCTGCACTGCACATGACCAACAACAAACCATCCCCTCTGTGAAACACGGTGATGGATGCATCATGCTGTGGGAATGCTTTACTTCAGCAGGGAGTTGGTTAAGGCTGCGTCGCATAAGTTTAAACATGACACTGTGATAATGTTGAACACTAAAATGACTATATTTATTGCTATTTATTCTCCCTCTCAGTCACTAACATGCAAAGATTGAATGAAGAAAAATTTGAAATATTATGATCCAGAAAATATTGCAACCAAGCAGCTCTGTGTTGCAATATTAAAGATGTTGAAATTGAAAGTGATGATTGTGATTTGTTATACTGTTCAGCTCAAGACAGGGAAGTAAGTTTGTGTTGATGAAAAGGCAATCCTGAATGAAAACCTACTACAGGACGCACCTTCTGTTGCAACAAAAACCCTAAACATACGGCCAGAGCTACAATGAAATGCTTTGCATTAAAGCCTGTTCACAAGTTAAAATGGCCCAGTCAAAGGCCAAACCTATATCCAGCTGAGATTTTGTGGCAAGACTTGAAAATGAATTTTCACAGATGCTCTTTATCTTAGCTAACTGAGCTAATTTTCAAAGTAGATCACCAAAATATTATCTCTAGATGTGAAACGCACAACTATGGTGGTCCAGAATGGAGTTGTGAAACCAAAACCTAGCATTAGATCAATTGCAGGATAATCAGTGAGGAGTTTATATCTTTCAATGACACAAATCCAAATTATCCTGATCTCCTGCGTAATAAGGAGCGAGGGTCTGTTTTGGAGGTGGTCTGCAACAGTTTAAATATCATCAAACATCATTATCCAACAAGTTTAATCTGTCCCACTGAAATAAGAGGACGGGGCGGGTAGATATCCTGAGAGCTGAACCCAGCGACCAACAGCTTGTGTTTTTATCTCTGCTGCAACAAGGTCACAGAGCGAGCCTGACGGGCTGTATACAGATAATTATAAAACCCCCTCGGACTCTCTGTGAGCAGGAGCCAAGTCCTCGAAGAGAAACAGCCCAGTTCAGGCAGAACTGGAGACAGTTTTAACCTAATTTACGGTGGCAGCAGCGGGTTGGACTGTTTGCAGCTTTTTCTTGGCACAGACGTGCTGCGCAGGCTGTTGCTGTCTAGAAAAGCACGTTCTTATCTGTGGAAAGCATTTTTCAGGCTGAATAAAAATCTATAAAGTCAAAGTTCTTTGTTTTCTAAAAACAATACAAAAATTGGAGTAGTGGGTGCCTCATTGTCCTAGTCTGCCAGCGTGACCTGTTGAGGCATCCCCTGCAGACAGAAATGGCCCATCCTGTAACATGAGTGACAATCATCAATATGAATGCCCACGCGTGGAGATGCACTCGCCTGGTGGTGCGTCTCTCTCTCCACGTTCACTCCATTCACCGCGACCACCCTATCCCCGGCGCGCATACCCGACGCTTCCGCCGGGGACCCCGGCTCCACTTTGCGGATATATTGGCCGTTCTTCCCCTTCTCGCCGTGCAAGTGGAACCCATACCCGCTGTCCCCCTTTGCCATGATGCAGAGTCGCGGTTTGCGCTCGTTGGCCATTTGCTCTTTCGTGCCTCAATGCTCCTGCAGACTCGGTTATAAACTTGTGGTGAAAAGAAAAAAAAGAAAAAAAAAAGAAAAAAACCCTCAAAAGATGGGGAGTTCAGGAGAGCAGGGTTAAACTTCCAGTACGCAAAACCATGTCCGCTCCCTGCAGAGCAACACGAAAACTCCCACAAAAAGACATCCAAACGAAGTCAAAAACAAAAAAGAATGATAAGACAAAAAGTTAACAGGCAGCGCAGTTAAAACATCCTGGGTGGTTTGCATCCAGTCTGCCAGATCGTGTTTCTTCTGTTCAGGCTGCAGCGCACTCAAAAACGCATCCGCGCACCAGACTTCAGACCCTCCGACAGAGCATCATTGCTGCCTCTGCATAGCAAAAGCGAAAGAGGTCACCAGGGGCTCGGCCGCCTCTCAGCATTCATCCATGAGGACAGCCTGGAGAACACACGCTCATCTTACTGGAGCGTCAAGCGCGTGGCAGAAGCAGCTTGTCCACAATAGCACCACCTTCCTCCAAAACAGAGGTTGGGAAAGAAAGTTTAGGAGAGTGACACAGTGTTGCCCCCTGGTGGGAGGAAGTGATAATTTTTTAAAACTTTAAAACGCAACAGGAGGGTTACGGAAATAACTTTTTAGAACTAGGGTAACTGGTGAAGACGAAAGACGACAAGTAAACACAGGGCAAACTCCTTAGCGTGGGATAAATATTTATTTGAGACAAAATTAGTAAACAATATCTAAAATTATTCCTGTTTGTCACAGATTATGGAAACTAAAGACAGAGCATCTGCAAACAAAGGTGTACGGTTTTTGTTCAATTTAATTGCCTACATTCAGGGCCTACATACAATTTGTGATTTTACTTCCAGGTATTGTCCAGGTATTGTACCTGTGCGCTTTTGTGTCAGGCGGTGATGGGACTGTTCACCCTTACTGCGCTTCTTCACTTGAGATTCAAGTTTCCTCAATTTTTTCTTAATTTATCGAGCTCTCACATCCATCCTGACAAGCTCAGATTATTAATTTTTTTAAATTAGCTGCTTCAAAGTTAATCGTCAAGAAGAATGCAGCGCGCTCTTGAGAAGATGGGAAAGCCTCTGCGCAGCGGGAACCCTGTCTGTATTTAAGTGGGGAAAACGTCACACAGCGTTTGGATTAAACGGTCCCGCCCACGGCTTGTTGTCAACACCTCCAATCCCATTTGTTGGTGCAAATTAAATGACAATAAATTTATTTATTTCCCCTTCTTGGCGCTTTTCAAACCATCAACTATACCTTTCCCTCTTCTACTGATTTAGTCAGATCTTAATGGATGAGTTTGAGCCCTCCTTGAGGTGTTTGGGAAGAAAAGAGAAAAGATGGTGAATTGTGAGAACAGATTAGGCAGGATTAAGATTTGATGGTAGTAGTCTGAGCTCAAGTCATTAGTTTTATGTTGCGCTCATCTCTGTCAATGCATAAATTAGGTTGGATTGAATTATTTATCACCAATCGAAGCAATTCAATTAACTTGGTTCAACTAATTTCTTTTTAGAGTGTAGAACTTGAGCCTTGACTCAAGACGTCAAGGAAAAACTCTGACATCTATTGGCTGATAACAAAATAGTAACTTGGTCTCACTTCTGGTATTTACCTTGCAAATGATTAACATGAACTTTTCATCTGAGCAACACTTAAGGCTACAGACTGAAAATTGAAGTTTTAGGTTTTTTACCTGCTCATGAGCTGTTCCTTCGACACCGGACACACATCAACTGGATCATTATGCAAAGCCTCCTGCACACACAGAAACGCTTTCAACATCTGCTGCTGAATTTATTTAAAAGAAAGGACCTTGGGTGTGAATGAATCACAACTTAAATCAGGCGAGTCATTGTTTTGCTCACTATACACAGAACAGATCAAAAGTTTGGACACAACTGTGTGTCCAAACATTTGGTCTGTACTGTATGTGTCTACTAAGATTTTTCTACATTCAGAATATCCAATTAGAGACATGACATGACAAATCTTTATCTAAAATCAATAGTAACAGCGCATACAACCACATAGTTGGACGTTAATCTCACTTTTTAAATGCTTAAAAATAGCTTGGTGTTATAAATATGTCCAGATTAGGATATTTACTGTATTAGGATATTTACTGACATTTATGATACATGACACCTTGGTGTGCCAGCCACTGTATGTCAAGATTCTAGCTAACAGCATTTCAAGAATGACCTTGAAATTGTTGGTGCTAACATGGCATCTTGTTCTCATGTCCAACATAAAACCCAGATTTGAAGTTCTCTCTTTGCTAAATGCCAAGTTAATTAATGTACAAATCTGTAGTTCATTTGATTTAACACTTATAGATTGTGTAGATCAGAGTTAAGTGGCTCAAAGAAGCAAATATTTAAACAAAGGTTCAGTTCCTGGACTGAAAAAAGAAAGAAAAAAAGAATAGCATATCTTGTTAATGCAGGAAATAAAGCCTAAAGAAACAATGCTCAAAAATAGTTGAATTGAATACAAGAATCTCGGCAGCAAACAAGGATCGAAGTGTGAACGGTTCCATATATAAAGCCAACAACCCTTCAGTTTTGTGGAAAAATGTACATTTTCAATTCCGCAATATTGCCGTTAGGGGGCAGTAAATACCCAGAAATTGATTTTGAAATCAATAATTGACTGGTTTATTTCATTCGGGTAGAAAAGTAAAACGATATGCAGCTCACTTAATTAAGTAAAGAGGGATAAAAATCAATAGAGGGTTAAGGTATCTTTGGACTTTTTCTATCCACTGGATTAGATAGTGTGAGGCTTTCATTGCATAATGCCTCAAGAAAACTGTAATTTATATAAGAGTACATGTGCCTATTTGGCTTTCTGTACATATATATATATATATATATATATATATATATATATATATATATATATATATATATATATATCTATATATATATATATAGATATATATATATGCTGCCTTCAAAACTGGTTAGATTCCCCCTTAGAAAGTTAAAAGTCTGTCATAACACCCATTACTAGCACTATTTTTTACACTACTAACTCTTGATGGAGCCTGCTGCTGAGTGTCCTTTGTTGAGTAGTAAATATGATGATTTGTGTCAAACCTTCATCCTCGCTGAACCATAAACATCAACACGCATCCAGTTGGATCCAGTTAGAGCTCCCTGCCCTGAGCTCTGAGAACCAGATGGCCAGTCTCAGTTACCATTTGTATAACCATGTCTCAGTTGTTGCACATCTTTCTGTCCACAGTGACGGCCACACTGACTGGGAGCATCATTTCCTCTGTGAACTCCTGCGGGAACACACGCATGACCAGATGAGTGTTTGATGGCTTTGGGAGCCTCCCTCACTCACTGCTTTTCCAGCTGTACGCCTACTCACCGATGGATCATCTAATCTGAACAACCGGCTCATTTAATACGCCGCATTCCTGTCAGTCAGGCCAGGAGGGATTGCTCTTTTCATGGGGTCACTTAAGGGAATTTAATTTGAGCAGAGGCAACACTGCGACAGGCACTGTGTTTCATGCTGTTGTTGTTCCTGCTTGGAGGTGCACTTTATTTTCGGCCCTGATGTTAGCGTATCCTTAGGTCTAAACAAATGTGTCTTGGTTTGAGGGGCTGAAAATGTGACAAAGCCTCCTGATTTTTATGAAAAGTGTTGAATCCTCAGATGAACCATCACCGGGACAGCCAAAGGGATTAGTGGATTAAAAAATTAATGGTCACATAGGTTCATCATTTTGAATACAAACCTGTTAGAACAGAAGGATTCTGTTCATAGTGCATTTTGAACTTTTCCACATTGTGTCACTGTGTATGTTCTTGTGTCCCTGCTAAAGGAAACCCCTCAGCAGGATGCTGCCTCCACCATGTGTCACTGTGAGGATGGTGTATTACAGATGATGCTGATACATGGTATTTTGCTTACAGGACTAAAAGTCTTATTTTGGTTTCATCAGATGAGAGCACTTTTCAGTTCTGCATGTCTTGCATGCTATTCTGCTTTTGCACACCTGATTCAAACGACACATTCTGGAGAAGTCTGAAAATAACCTGCTACTTAGAACTTCCTAAAATATTCAAGAAATAAAGGAATTTATTTTATCTTCCATTTTACAGTTATGAACAACTTTGTGTTGGTTTGTTACATGAAGTCTCAATGTAAGGCAGCTGTGGTTGTAATGATAAAAAATGTAGTAAAGTTCATTTACAACATGCTGTAAATGCTGCCCCTGAACAGCTGTCAGGTTGGCAGCATTTAGACAAATCCACTTGAGGGCGATAACGGACTGACAGCCAGAGAAAAAAAAAATATATATATATATATATATGTATTGTTTTTAAATGCATACTGAGCCTTTTTCTGAAAGTCAGCTATGGATCAGTTTATCAATTAGGCAGGGCTTACTTTATCTCTACCTTTACATTAAAGCAGGTATCAAATGACAAAACCAGAGTTTTCTTGGGGTAGTCTTCATGTTTGTCATATCTGTTTGCGTTACCTAAATGCATTGATGAGGCACCAAACACATAGGAGGTATATAAAGTTCGAAACAGAACAAAGAAGGGGTCTGCTCATACATACAAAATGATTTACATAACAAGAAAATTTAAAACATTTGTTGAGGTAGGTTTCTTGACATCATACTGCATAAATAGCCTGTTTTAAAACTGCTTCTTAACATTTTTGACCCGCTTTAATCAGTACTGACACACTGAAACACTCCCCGCCGCGCATCTCCTCCCCCTCCTGTGTATTCCCTTTTACAGAGAGTTACCTAAATATCAAATGAGCGGGGGCGAGGGAGAGACCGGCGAGAGGAAAATTCTTCTGGTTGCGCAAACCTCTGGCATGCGTCAAGCACTGATGGATGGTGTGAGAATAAATTCAGAAACTGATAGGTTACAGTTCCAAAAAGAAAAAAGAATGTCATTTCTGAATGCAAGCAGTTCTTACTATCAGCTGGTTTTCTTTGACAAATATGCTGAGCGCATTTTGCTAGAGCTATTAACTCATATAAATTAGTGAAAGAAACAAAGGCATCTAGCCTTTTCTCCGGGGTGAGGCAGAAAGAGAGCGTGGCGCAGAGAAGGGCACAGCGCTCAGCTTTAATTAACCACACAAGGCAAGTCACTCCTCCTTCACTTCTTCCTGAACCTCATCTATTCTCCGTGCATCTTCTGTGTACAGCCAAAACACCGCAGCCTGCAAGAGAAAGAGTTTATGTTCCCAAAACTTCACAGGAATTCTCAAAAATGTGCAAAATGTTTGTATTGCTGCAGCGATGCACAAATAATCTGCATCTAACAGTTGTGACTTTCAGCTCATAATTTAGTCAAAAGAATTTCATTTAACAGCCTGTTGTGATAATTAGAACAGAAAAAGAAGAAGAAAAAAGAAAAAGTTTGATAAAATGTTCATTTTAGCTCTAAATAGAATTTTTTTTCCCAAAATGATGGAACTGAGGTTGAACTATAGATTCAGATCAAAGATTCTTTTTAAAAATAAATACCAGTTTCTTCTATTTCTATGTATCACTTAGTTCTCATATTTCTCCTGTCTGAATCATATTAATAATGAATTAGTATTTGTCATATCTGTTTGTGTCACCTAAATGCATTGATGAGGCATTGCAATTGAAATCATCACATGCATATGGCAACTTGTATCAGAGCTTGTGCCACAGTACTGATTCATCTCTAATAAGACCCTGAATCTGGTCTCTTCTGACTTATTTTTCAATATTTGTTGTTGTAGATGAGGCCTTTTCCTTACTCCCCTCTCTCTATCCTTATGAAAACACCTAAACCAAACACTTTCTCTATCTGACTCAACAAGACAATCATCCATCATTAACCTCAGTTAATATTTCTGCAAACCCAGTTTCACCATCAAATGGAAAACATTGTGCAATGACTTTCCTAGAGTTGATTTTTATGTTTTGGCCTAATGTTCTCGATCCAATACTCAGAAATCCAGAAAAAATTCAGCAAACCAGCCTCCCTGCCATTAACAGTGGTGCCGACCTTTACAATAATTAACCTCACTGGTGCTTTTATCTACTCATTATGCACATTTCTTCAACGGCCAGAATGTGTGACACAGGGGGTTTAATATAGCCACAGGCAGATGCTGCAGAAATAATGACAGACTATCACAAAAATTAGCAGAGAGCTGCTCAACAATAGTGAACATTTCTGAAAGCGGTGCTGTACACATTCAGTAGAGGAATCAGAAACCATCCACACATGTTTAATAAAATACATGTTTCAGTATGTCATGATAAAAATAATACATTAAGGAGTTGTTGGGGAGGAGTACGGTTAATTTGTGAGCACAGCAACAGATACTTTTACACCACTTCCTACAAGCTATTTCTGTCTTCAGCTTGGTATTCTCAGAGCAACACCACAATGCTCCAAACTGTATAAAAGTTAAACATTAGGCGAGGACAGCGTAATACTGTGCATTAGACTTCTAATAAACCGAACCAGTTTGTGCGCAGCTTGTATTCTTTGTATTGACTGCAGTGTAAATGCTGGCCTGCTTATGAGAAAACGGCATCGACGGCAGTCTGTCCGGTTACAGATTACATAATGCAAAAAGTAAATAAAAAAAATACAAGCGGTAATTTTTACAACTTCATTTGAGGTTTTCAACTGGAATAAAAAAAAAAAAAAAAAAAAAAAGATTGGCTGTTCTCTATGGGTTGGGCGTCAGGCTCTGCCTCAACTAGAGGACTCCGGTATCTCTGCGTTTTGCTCTGGAGTGATGGCAGGACGGGCAGACGGAGCGGGGCTTCAGCTGCAGTAAAACGGGTGCCACTCCCGATTTACAGGTCCGTCTGCATTCCAAACGTCGCCTGTGGTGATAAGATTTGATCGTGACCTAAAGAGCGAGATCCAAGATACAAGCTACCAAAGTGAGTTCAGCGAAGCCAGACTCAGCCTTGGAGAGAAGGAGAGAAGCTCTGTTATTGTGGGGAGCCTAAAACAGAGCCGCTGCTTCTCCCCAACAAAAGGAGTTAGTAGAAATAGTTTGAGGATCTGACCAGGTTGCAATATCGGGTGCCTATTTTTGGGAGTTCCCAGACTCCACCGGAGGGTCTATGCATCTTTTTTGGCCTGGGACACTTTGTGATCACCCAGAAAGAGCTGAAAGATGCTGCTTTCCTCCTGGATCAGCAATCCTTGACAATCGCAATGCAGTGGATGGATGGATGTAAAAGCAATGTAGTTTATTGGCGTAACAATGTTTGCAAAGAACAAAATTTATTCTTCTTAAAGGGCATTTGCATAGTAATTTAGTCCGGCATTATTTTAAGCATTAATCTTAACTTTAATCACAGATTTACATAGAATAGCTGTTAAATAATTACTGCCTATTACTTACTAATAACCCTGTCTCTAAAAGAATACAATTCCAAAATAAATTTGGTTCACATTTCTTTCTGTTTTGGATACCTTTAGTTTCCTAACAGCATAAGTGTGACACTATATAGTCATGCATACACAATAAAAATGTAGATTACATTATTGTCAGAATTTACAAATTAGATAAAATATTAGTCGATTTAGGTCAGTTTGGATTTCATAAATTATTTTATATTGGTAAATACCACATTAAGGTCTTTCTGTAAGTTACAGTGTTTGGTGGCAAGGATAATCCACTACAAGTGTTTGTGTCCTCAGGCATGGATTACCTTCAATATGCCCTTCAGTAACCAACTTCTGTTTGTTTTCCTTCTGTTAGGTAATCTTAGCCTCCTCTTATCTCTTTCTCAGAATCAGCCAACAATCCAAAACCAGCTCCCGTTTAGCAACTTTCTTCTGTTTTGTAATGATACTGTTTACGGTTAATTCTTTTTCCACTGACATTAAGGTCGATGGAACTGAAGGAGCATGACAACAAACAAACAGGACTTCAGAGGCTACAGAATGCATGGTGCTCCTTCACCCCTACGAACCATCTCAAAAACAGGTTGTCGGTAAACAAACTTGGAGAAGGGACTGAACAAGACAATGCAATATATATGAGTGCACGTTAGACAAATGGCACAAGAAGGTGTGGCTGTGATATGATGTGAGAACACAAAATCCAGTGAAAATAAAGGATACTTATAGTCTTGTTTTTTTCAAGTTGTGGTATAGATTTCTTTCTTAAACTTTCTTATTTGTGAAAACCCTTGAAGTAAAAGATGGTGGTTTTTACCCCTAAAATTAGGGTGTAACAACATTCATAACACTGTATTCATGTTATCATTTATGTTTTATGCTCGATTCAGATTGACCTTTTATTTCAGAATTCACATTTTCACCAATACATATAAATGTGATGTGTCTTGTCATTTAATCGACCTATTTACTTGGTTAGTTTCTCAAACAAATTCAAACATCTTATGAACATTATTAACATTTTGTTGGGGTGAGGATACACTTGTGAGGAAAGGTCAGTGTCAGTAGAAAAAACAGATAAAAACAAAATATGTTTATGTCATACGTATCATCCCACCCTTACTGCATAAACTGGAGGTAAGTCAATGAGACAGAGAGAAAATAAACAAAACAATTGGCTGTCTTTTCAGAAGACATTTTTCACATTACTAAAACATGTGTAAAAAATTTGCAAGTCAACATAAAACCCTAGAACGAGGCCCCCATAATGGCAGCCAGGAGGTCATTTTTCTCTCTGTTGCAACAAAATACTGCAAACATTACAAACTGAGAACTGGACAACATAAGACATATAACAACAGCTGGAATCAATAAGCTATAGATGAGATTGTGATCTGTAGGATCTTTCTTTGCTCCTAAAACTAAAGCTTTGACAAGTCAGAATGTGCACAAACAACATCTGGTGGTGTCCTGGAATGTCTGGTACCAGATTGTTGTGAGGTCCATTGGGGCTGGTTTTGCTCCCAACAGATGCCTTCAGATCCAGTCCAATCAGAGTTTATGGAGGAAGGAGGCTCTCAGCTGCCCAGTGGGCAAAGGAAGCTCCTTGTTTGGGCGAGCGATGCTGCCTTTTAGGGGGAGATGACTGAATATTGTCAAAGTCTTATCAAAGCATAACGATCAACAAGTCGTCTTAAATTTGATCGTTCTTACCAATCAAATATTTTCTTCTGGATTTTATATTAGGACATCAACACTTCTGTCACACTTTTCCATTCTAGTCACATAGAGTACCACCAATCAGTTGATTATTTCCAGTAAATAAATCAAACTATCCTTATTTGGTCATGGCTTAGTGGTGAGCCATGTAGCATAATGCATCCTTTCAAGATGTCTTTCAGTGCTAAATAACAGTCATTCAAAATATGCAACAACAACAAAAAAAAAAAAAATGGTATAGACAGCAAACTAAAACAAAGGCATTATCTTCTTAAAAACAGACACATATAAACAAACAATAAACTGAAGTCTAAAGGGATTAAAGTTATTTGACAGTCTTGTAAATATCTTATATTACAACAACAAAAAATGCTAGCAGTCCATTGCAGTTTACAAAGACGTAACAAAAAAAATGCAGTGATTGGTAAGATAACTGTCCTCAGACAGTTCAATGAGCCTCTGCAGAGATGTGACAGTGAAAAACAGGGCAAACCGAAATAAAGTCAGGAAATTCCATGTCAGTATGAAGCCCCCTGGGTAAAATGTCAGAATGCCTTGTGGTCCACCAGTGCACAACTTGGATCAGCAACAAAACAGAAATTACTGGCAGTCCGTTGCAGGTTTTGCAGTTAAAGGCTCAACATCAGGACTCTTCACAACCTCCATCTGGATGGACTGTGAAAAAATGAGACACAAATATGAGATTTAAGATTATGGAGCAGCACAGATTTTATCTGTTATATGGCAATTTATATGGCTTTTGGGTTAGACCATGTCTTGGTTTGGTTTCCATTCTCTTTCTACTTGTTTATGAACTGTGCTCAGTGAAATGTTCAGTGTTGGATACTGTTTGTAACCCAGGCTTGATGTAAAATACTCCACAATCTTTTCCCTGACACTTCTGCTTTGTGCCTTGGTCTTTAGGATGCTGCTTCTTCTCTAAGATTCTCTAACAATCCTCTAAATTGTCCACAAAGTAGAACTGTAGAATAAATAACCCACATGTGGTTTCTATTTACAATGCAATTTAGTAATCCTCTGGATTATATCAAATGTTTAAGGCTAAAATGGGTAGAAAACATTTGCACACCATAATTGTCAGATTTGTATTTGTAAAATTTTCCTTTGACTTCAAAATTACACAATTAGACGTTTTATATTTTAGATTATGTACAATACTAATTAAAAACAGTGAGGTTTGTGGTTGTATTGGTGCAAAAATTGGTAGGAAAACATCTAAATTTAAGGTTTTCCTCTTTGCCCCAGTTTGTTTTAAAGAAGCATAACCCCAGAGAATAGTGTAGCATATTTGGATCCTGCTCATGCATGTCATCCAATACAGAAAAAAGCCTAACTTGTATGTATAAGTGAAACAGGAAGCTGTGTTCACTCAGAATATTTTTCACATGAACATGTTCCCTTCTATGTAATTCATATTCATTGTTTTTTTTCTGCTTAATTCTTGAAGGTTTGCAGAGGGGCTTGTGCTTACATCAATCGGTCAACATAATGCCATAGGAATTAAGAGTGAGCAATTGATCTTTTTGATGGTTGGAAGAAAGCAAAGTGCCCTGAGAGAAAACATGCATGATGCACCATCTAACATGCAGGGATGCCACACTAGGACCTACTTACTCCACAGGCATTACACACTTTTTGATAGAAAATAAGAACTCTTTTTTTTTTTTTTTTACCTTATTGCCATTCTGCCTGCTCTCCACTAGGTCTGTAGTTGCAGCAGTCCCTTGCTTGTAGAAGCAAAGCACTTCTTTAAAGCTCTGCTTGAATTTGTCCGAGAGGAAACCGTAGAGGACTGGGTTGGCGCAGGAGTTGACGTAGGTGAGGATGACCATGGAAAAGTAGAGTTCAGCAGTGAATTTGCTCTCGGGTATGACATAAAACAGGTTGACAATGTTGACGGTAAAAAAGGGAAGCCAACAAAGCACAAAGACCAGCACGATGATCACCACCATGCGAGTCACCTTGCGCTCTGACTTGCGCCGCTTTGTCAGTCCTGCGCGTAGGCCTACGGCTTTCACCTGAAAGACGGAAGATGGTGTGAGAATTTGAGAGGCTAAATTAAAGTCATAAGCTTTTTTCTAATTCACAACAAAGAGGATACGTAAACATTTAATTACCTTGATTACAATAATTAGATAGCAGAGGGTGATGACAATCAGAGGGCCGAAGAAGCCCATGACGGATGTGTAGAGGATAAAAGCAAGTGACCACATCTCTGAAGGCTCAGGCCAGCTTATGTTGCATGTGTTGAACTTATCCTGCACACCCGAGAATATGGTGAGCGGCAGCGCCATCAGGAATGAAATAACCCACACCAGGCCATTTAAAATCTTGGCTACTCGGGGCTTTCGCCATCTGGTACTGCGAATAGGATAAACCACAGCGAGGAAGCGGTCAATGCTCATCAGCGTCAGACAGAAGGTGGAGGCGAACTGGCTCATGCCATCAGCAGTCATGGATGCCTTGCAGAGGAAATTACCAAAAGGCCAGTAGGATAGCGCACTGTTGGTCCCTATTAAAGGGATCCCCAAGATGTAGAGTTCATCTGCCACGGCTAAATTCAGAATGTACATGTTGGTCACTGTCTTCATTTTGGTGTAGCGGGAAACTACAAAGATAACTAATGCATTACCCAAGAATCCCACTATGAAGACAGTAGTGTAGATTACTGCAGTAACCTCACTGAAGGGCATTGGTGGGGTTGTGTCTGAACCATTGGTGCTGCTGGTATTCTCAGACATTATTGTCTCATTGTAGTTGGTCATGTTGAAGGAGGAGCTGCTGATGTCCATCAGTTTATGGTGGATTACCTTAAGAGAGAAAAGACATGTACACAACTGTAGTTGTTATTTATGCTTCAATGGCAGCCATTACCTAGAAGGAACAATTCATAACATTCTGACTGTTTGAGTATTCTGTGAATTCCTAGTTCAGAGAACAATCGCTATGTCAAACTTCTGCACTATACACACTCGACACATCACAGGTGTGTGTGGTAATCTCTGGGCAAGGGGCCCATATTTACCAAGAGAGGAGAGAAACTTTCCAGTGAACTGTCTGGGAACATGGCCAACATGCAATTTCTTATAAAAGGAAATTGCACTTTTAGAAGAATGGCATCAGTTAAACAGTTTTAATGGCACTCTAGATGGACCAAATGTCAATAAAGGAGAGAAAGATAAAAAAACAAAAAACGTGGGAAGTGGTTTGATATTTGAGTGCTTAATGTGTTATTTATGTTAGCAGTAACATTATCAATGAAGAGCAATGTGTTTCCGAAATTACAATGTACTTTTAAAAGATAAGAAGCTAAATGGATTTTAGAAACTTTTTATGGCTGTCAAGTATGAAATATCAGATTTTTACGGTTCAAGTAAGCTAATATGATTTCCAAGTATCTAACATTATCAAAAAAAATATATAGTCACAAAAAAATAGGACATGAAATCATACAGTGTGTGTTTCTCTAACACACACTGTAGTTTCTTTCTTATTGTTGAAAGAAAGTCCAGTAAGGCCTGCAGTGCTTTATATGTTATCTACTGGGTTCTTTTTGGACCTCTTTGACAAGTTGTCCAAGTCATGATCGGTAGCTCCTGAGAAGTTTGATCACTGAGCCACATTTATTCCATTTGGGGATAATAGCTTTCACTGTGGTTTGACAGGCTCCCATAACCTTAGAAACATATTTGTAACCATTTCCTGAATGAATGTCAAAGGCTTTGCTTCACATTTGCTCTTGAATTTCTTTAGATTGGTGTGTGATCAGTTGCTTTGTGAGATCAACTACCCTACTTTATGCTGTCTGTCAAGTACTGCTTAAATTATTTATCTATTATAATTTTTATTGATTATTTGAACAAGTTGGAAAGCTTGTCTCCTTAAAAGAACAACACAATAATAATTTGAAAACTGTGTTTTGCATTCACTCATGTTGTCATTTCCTGATTTAAGAGTTGCAAGTACTGACATAAAAGCAAAACAAAATAAATCATAAAGAGGGCAAATAGTTGCGGTATTATACTCCACAGCGTCAATAAATTTATCTGAAAAGCCCCAAAATGCTATTATTCAGGTCAGCGAGTTTTATAAAACAAACAAAAAAAAGTCTACAACACCAATCTTTACATCGCTGACATGCAAATAATATGCTGACATGTAAACAGATAACAATTTATTAAACAATCAATATTCACAACGAAGTATTTTTTAAAGACTTAAAATATCCTTAACTGCAGGTGATGTCTAAGAAAATCTTGAACTTCACCTATTCTGGTCAAATTCTGTTTCAAATCATAAGAGATGAACCCATTGATCAAAGTTTAATGTTTTGACAGTAACTCAATCAGCTAAATGTTTCCGCACAACATAAATGCCAAACCTGTAGACATTATGCTAATCCTTGCAGTCATTATGACAGCGACCATTATGAATGTCGCTGCCCTAAAACGGTAATAATCATATTAGTGTCAGTTGATGGACAGCAACCTTTGAGCCTTTGCCTTCAGCAACTCACACAAAATGCTGATGCGGCTTCAGCTAATGGAGAGTCGGATGGATAATTGTCAGATGTCAAACGTTGCAACCCGAGGCTGTGAAGACGTGTTGCACAAATAAAAACTTTGACGTGAGGACTCGCTGCACGGGAGCGACGCGCAGCCCGCATCGTGATGTTGGGAAAACAAACACGATATGTCTCTGTCCTCTTCAGGCTGCACAGGGGCTTGACATTTCTGTCCATAAATCTCTAATTGCCAAATACCGCAGCTTAGAAAAGCGTTCATATGCCTGCCCGCTGAACTTAGGCACACAGGAAAAAAAAAAAAAAAAAGAAAAGAAAAGGAAAAAACAACCCTTGGGGCTTATTTACTCGCATATGGCTTCGCGGGCACTCCAGGGAAATTAACGGAAATAAGTTTTCATATTTAGGGTAACTGATGACATGTTTAAGACAAAAATAAACAAAGCGCAAACTCCTTAGCGTGGGATAAATATTTAATTGAGACAAAGTTAGTCAAAAATATCTAAAATTATCCCTTTTAGTCACAGATCATGAAAACTAAAGACAGAACATCTGCAAAAAGAAAGGTATACGATTTTTCTTCAATTTAGTTCCCTCCCATCCCATGGCAAATGTATTATGTTAATGCGTAAAAATCTACAAGTAAATGTCAGAATTGAATTCGCTGTGTGATTCACACTGAATATGTTCAGGGCCTACATACACGAAATCAATTGGTAATTTAACTTCCAGGTATTGTCCATGCTGTGCAGATGGAGATCCAACCTACCTGTGCGCTTCTGCGTCTCCAGCGCTCATGCGGCGATGGGACTGTTCACTCTTACTGCGCTTCTCTCCCGATCCTTGATGCCAACACCACTTGTTATCCAAGTTTGCTCTATTTTTCCTTAAATCGTCGAGCTCTAACATCCATGCTGACATGCTCAGATTATTAACTTTTTTTTAATTAACTGCTTCAAAGTTAATCGTTAAGAAGAATGCAGCGCGCTCCTGAGAAGATGGGAAAGCCTCTGCGCAGCGGGAACCCTGTCTGTATTTAAGTGGGGAAAACGTCACACAGCGTTTGGATTAAACGGTCCCGCCCACGGCTTGTTGTCAACACCTCCAATGCCATTTGTTGGTGCAAATTAAATGACAATAAGTTCATTTCTTTCCTCTTCTTGGCGCATTTCAAACCATTAACTAAAATATATACCTTTCCCTCTTCTACTGATTTAGTCAGATCTTAATGGATGAGTCTGAGTCCTCCTTGAGGTGTTTGGGAAGAAAAGAGAAAAGATGGTGAATTGTGAGAACAGATTAGGCAGGATTAAGATTTGATGGTAGTAGTCTGAGCTCAAGTCATTAGTTTTATGTTGCGCTCATCTCTGTTAATACAGAGTTAGCACCAGGCTGCTGCACATGCAGGCACACAGAATGTGTTTTATTTTGGACTTGTAGAAAACTACAGAGACCCCAGAGATGGACAAAATCTGATCCTCCAGTTTCACTAACTTGATCAATCAAAGTCTGTTTGCTGGTTTTGGAAAGCTTTTTTATCCATACATTGTTTTTTTAATTTGACATAATGAAACCACTTTCTGGGGGATCCAAAGTTGTTCCCAGATCAGGAAGGATAACTTATACCTCTAGCAAGTTCCTGGTTCCTCCAGCTTATTCCTTTGAATGCAGAGCGGCCAGTTCCACTTTCTTTTGATCATGATTGTAGCTCTAATGAGTTTCATTTCCCATGGTAGATGGGTAAATCAAGATCTTTGGATTTCAGCTCTGTTTGTTCTTTACCACCATAGACCTATCGTACATGTACAAAAATACATTGGAGCAAGTATCCTAATTTGCTAGATGCAATCTTCTCTCTTAGCCCTCAATCTGACATTTCTCTCTCTATGTAAACTTTAACACATTTTTAATGTCAAAAACCCTATTGCTATCCTTTTTGAAGTCATCTGTTCCATTATACTTGCTACCACTGGTAATTTTCATTGACCATAACAAAAATATGGTCCTTAATTTTAAGTGGTAATGCAACTAAACAAACATTAGAACATCTACTGTATTGTACGCTTGATATTTTCATATTTCTCTAAAACTGATCAAATTCCTGTATGTCATGCATTCTGATGTGCTTCCGTAGAGAAACATTACTGCACAATGTGTAGTGTTGACATTGAGTAATTAGATATGTTTTCAGTCAGAGTTTTCAGCAGCATACTCCAAGTATATCTGAAGAGCAGGAAATTGTCACAGTTTGAGTCCTGATCTCCAGACCTTCTGCCTGAGCTCAAGTTTTAAGGTTGTTGTGTTTCTGGGCAGCAATGCTGATCCTGTCAATGCAACTGGAACAAAACTCACTCATCTGTCCACTTATTGACAAAAATGTAAAAGTAACACAGATTTATATTTTTTAAATGAAAAATATTTAATAGACACTTAAGAATCCCTATTACTTCCTATTTTGAGAATTTAAGTTTCCCCTGCCTTTTAAGGCCACTTGGTTTCCTTTGATCTTGTACAACCCATATCATTTTATGTTGCTGTGTTTACATACTTATTGGATTTGCAAAAGTGATCTAATTTCCACTGACCATGACAATAAATCAGATTTACTACCTGTGTGTGCAAGTCATCGGAGATGGAAAACACCACACATCAGATTGTAATTAGATTGTAATAAGCAGAGTTTAGGGAGGGCACACATGCTCATCTCTGTTTGCTGTTCTTATTCTTTTCCACAGTTAATTTTTTATTGTGAAAATAAAATTTTGAAATACCTGCTTTAGTGCAGGAGTTTTTGCTGTCAACTAGAACTCTGCACACATACTTTTGAATTTGGGGAATAAGTGTGTGGTGATATTTTAAAGCTTTAAAGAGAAGAGCATCAATGTATAATTTCTAATCGTTTTGACAGACAGGTTTAGAAAGTTGCTCTGATCAAATTTGCAAACAACGGTCTTTCTTTGTTTCTCATGCTCCCTAAACTTACTCAGATGAGTCACCATGGCTTAAAGCGATTGGTATGTCCCCCGTTTCTAAATCGAGCTGTCTGTCTTTGGGCACTGCGATCACATCAGAGTGGTGTCTGCCACTGGCAGCTTGAAGCTGGCTGGGATCGATCGCTGTCCAGTTATATCTAGTCCGAGTTGCGTTTGCGTGTGTATCTGAAACAGAGAGGCCTCGATCCAGCAAAATCGATGCTCCACCTTTTGATAGTAAAGAAAACAAAGACCGAGATTTTAATGGAAGAGTAAGAAATGAAGGATGTCTACGGAGGCGACCGTTTGGCTAACACTGCGTCTTGAGGTTAAAGGCTATAAAAGCAGCCATGGATAGCAAATACAATCACTCAGTCTGTGAGTGCCTGCATGGTTTCTCTGATGATTACACGTCCCTGTCAAATACGGATGTCTCAAGTGTTTACACAACACTTTGTCTCAGTGCTATATGTCACAATTTATCATTTCAAGACAAGATACCACACCATTCTACCTCGGCTGCCAATCAAATAGCAATGGCTTGACTTATTAGCCGTGCACACTGAAGCAGCAAAGAGATACTGCTTCTTTGTGGAACTTTGTGATCCACAAAGATCACGATATTGATCTTTGTGGATCACAAAGAGAAATCTGTGGAAAATAAATCTGCAGATCTTCATTTCATAGTGAGCAAATTTTTAAAGGGAAGTTGTGATCTATTTAAAGTTTGAATGAAGGTGCTCTGGTCAGAAAATACAAAATTGTAACCTTGTCTGACTTGCAAAATGCCACATGAAGTTTGAAATTGCTTAATCTGGCTGAGCTTGAGGTATTTGTGAAAAGAGTAGCAGGAGTTTTAGTCCACAGAAATCTGGAAGACTGAAAACCAGTCATCTGAGATTGAAGCAAAAAGAAGGTTCTGCAAATCCAGCGGTCTAAATATGAATACATGGCAAACAAATAATAGCATGTATCCATTTCCCTCTACATTATTCTTATGCACCATTTTGTTTTTGTCTCCAGCATAAAATATTTTTTTCCCTGATAAAAAGTAAAGAAATGTTTGATGCATATGAATAATTTGCAAAGGTGCTGTATGTCAAAACTGCGATCCATAAAAGAGATCGTTGCATCTCTGTTATATGCAAAATCACATAAATTTACTTTTGCCACAGATTCGCCTGAAACAAGTAACAAGGCTGTTTGTCCCCAGAAAGACTCCAGATGGAGCTGTAGTCTGCCACAGGCATTACCATGAAAGGCACAAGTCACTTCAACCTCCAGCATGTAGGCTGACAGAGATGACATATCTTTTTATACAGATATATATAAAAAGATATTGCATGTAATGGGGATTACGTGCAATCTGTTCAGCGGACAAAATCTGAGTATGTCAGATTGACCTGAAGGTGAGTTTCAGCAGCTGAATGCCATCAACCTCAAAATGTTAACCACACATACACTTAAATCTCATTAATTCAAGGCAAGTGTTTGTTCCATAATATGCCGTATTAGACAATTAACATAGGTAATATTTGAATTTCTCTGCATTGAGCGGAGGTGTTCTAATAAGAAGTCATCTAATAGGAAGGAGTAGGAGGTGGATTCACAGAATTGAGCTTCTGTTTGCAGTAATGAGGGCGCTGTTGTTATCTGTCATGGTGAGAAGCTGAGCTGAAAAGTTTTCTGTTTACTGGTCCGTCTGGATTCCTACCCTCGCTTTTAGCCATGAGATAAGAATTCTGATCGAAAGATCCAGATTCTGACAGAACCAGCTGAAGTGAAGGTCATTCGTATTCGGAGGAATTTCACAACTTCTCCGATGGTTTGGTCATCTGTTCAGAACCTGCTGGGGTGGGGGCTATAAGTTCATTTAGATCTGCAAGTGCCTTGGAAATACATCTGAGATAAGATGATGGTGTTCACAATTAAGGTCTCAGAAACAGATTTTTGAGATTCTAAGGATATTGTAAAAACTGCGGCTGTAGATATTTGACAAAACGAGATAAACTTTGTAATCGACTGTGCCAATCAAAAAAGGTACAACAGACTGGAAAACAAAATACAGCAAAAGATTTAATCTTACAGATTAAATTTTATGAATCACATGTCTTTCAAAGAGTGCTTTTGAGAAATGAGTGGGAACACACCAACTCTGGCAGAAGCGGACTAAACTGTAGGGTTAAACATACTGAAGAGAGGAACCACATTTATGATTTACACAGACAACCAAAGTTAGTTCTCCAAAAGTTGTGCGGAGTTACGCTTTTACCACTTTACCTGAGGTTTACTGGATTATCATCATCCAACCATGTGACTTGAATAGTGGAACATATTTTTTTTTTTAACTGTTGTAAAAGAACGTATTATCAGATTGAAATATCTTGACACTTTAGTACACCTGGTTGGAACTTTTCTCAGAAAACAATTTGCGTTTGTTGCAAAGTAATAGTCCCTGCTAAAACGGAAGCACATAAATATGCAGTGCTTTAGGACATTGTTGTTCTTCTATGAGAGATTAAACTACAAGGCTTTATTGTTTGACAGAACTGACATTATAATATTGAGCAAAAGTTTTCATGTGAAAAAAAAGGTATATATTTTGTATACATTTTGTATAAATGTATATACACTAATCTGTATATATACATTTTCTTCCCAACTGAAAAGGAAGACATATGTATGCAGTCAGTATTGTGTAATAGATAAAACTATATCAGAAAACATTGAAAACACATGACATCTAATACTGTGTTTGAAATCCATCGCCATGCATTTTTAACATACGCTATATTTTCCAAATAATTAATGAAGTTTCCAATCAAAAAATAACGCTCAAATCATTGATCAAAGCATCTTTATATGTTATAATAACTCGGTCATTCTAAGATTTAAATTTGACAAAGAATCGGTGGCAACATTTGAAAATTAACTCTACCCATCAAATCATACTGAGTTGATAGGCTGCTTTTGCATTGAGTGTCTTTTTTTGTCGACTTCATTCCTGTTTCACAGACTGTTCTTTTAGCTATTGTTCCAGTTCATCCAGGAAGATGTGAATTTCAAAACGCAAAGTGTTGAATTTAATTGTTCCCTTTGTAATTTAAATCAGGTTTGAGTTTTTTGTCCATAGTTTTCTACCATTTATAGTCTTCTCGCATAAATGCGTTCATTGTCAGACTGACATGAGAAGAACAGCAACCTTTTCACGCTTCAGCTGCTCTATTTGACCCGAGTTCACTCACACAGATTGAAATACCAGGTGACACAATAGCAGAGGGATTAAGAGTCTGACTTTGATGACGTCTTTTAAAGTTTTCAATCGGTGAAAAAAGAACAGAAGTAATTGAGGTCATATTTTCTCTCTTTTCAGCCTTGCCTGAAAAAATAACTATGAAAAAAAAAAGAATCTGAAAGGGAAAAAAATGCCTTTTAAAAGACTCGTCTCAATAAGCTGCAGCTGCTTCCTGATTAAGGGATTTGCTTTTCTACTTTTCCCACATATGGTTTCAGTCTGGAATGCCAGCTCTGTGTTTTTGTTCTCTTGCTTGTTGCATAATGTTCTCTTTTTGAGTCTTTTTTCATCTTTCCTTGGCTGCACTATTTCTCTGTAATTATAGGTGTCTTACCACACAGATATTCCAGTTATAAATGTGAATAAAAAAAAAATCTATGAAGAAATAAGATCAACTATCAAAAAATGTAATAAAGTGTTTTTGAAAAAACATTTCTAAGATGATAACGTCATCGATTAAGGGGAAAAATCCCTTTGCACCACTAGACTCAATGTAGAAAAGTTAATTTCTTTTAAACCTGGTAACTGATGGGTTGGTGTGTGTGACTCATTCATTTTTGAGACTTTAACCCTTTAAATAACAATAAAGAGTAACGCTTTATTTGACGGGTTGTGAATAAGACTGTCATAACACCGTCATAAACATAACATAATACCTGTCATGATCATGAGTAAGTCTTCATGAATATTTATGACTGTCGTCATAAACTGTCATTCGGTAAATCATGACACTTTTAATACAAAGTTGACATTATTCAAAATGTCTTTGTTATGACAACTTGATATTAATCAAAAAATCATGATGTGACATAAATTATAATTAAATAAATTATAAAAGTATTACTGATTAACTTTAAAAATTATGTAGCTTTATGTTATTAAAGTCTTCTTCACAACCCGTCAAATAAAGTGTTACCAAATAAAGTCATTAAGCTCTTTTTTCAAGCCTGCAGTGGCAATGAATCTGAACAATTATTTCTTTGTGAAAAGCCTGAGTAAATGTTTTCCATATCATGATGATAAATCTACAGTTAATAAAAAATATCTTCATATTGGGGGAAACAATTAAAACATTTCATTTTGAAGTGATTTCAATATAAAAAAATAAATAAATAAATAATAATAAAAAAAGGTAAATCCATTTGCAATGCATGTTCTCCACTTAAAAAGTGTCTTTTAAATTGGGGTCAACAACACAACAAAAAATCCAGAAAATACACAAAGTCCTTAATTTAGTTTAAAAATCTGAATGAAAGAAATCTATAAAAACACTAACGATGGCTTTTTTGACACAATAAATAATTTCTGTGGTCCATTTGGCATACCATACCCAAAGATTGTATACATAAGTAAAAAAAAAAAGACACACACTCACACATAATATCCAGGTATGCCCTACATCAGGGGTGACAAACTCCAGTCCTCGAGTGCCGCAGTCCTGCAACTTTTAGATGCGTCTCTGCTACACCACACCTGAATAAAATAATTAGGTCATTAAGGCTCTGGAGAACTTAGCTACACAAGAAGGAGGTAATTAAGTCATTTCATTCCAGTGTTTGTTTTTTACCTGTGGCACATTTAAAGACTGCAGGATAGCAGCCCTTAAGGACTGGAGTTTGACACCTCTGCCCTACATTCTCTACAGAAACAGTTGTCTGATAAGTTGACGTTGTAAAACCTAACAAGACTGACCCTGTTTGTTCCAAACTAAGTACAGCACTTTCACTTCTGTATACGAATACTTGGGTCCTGTAGTGGAGTAAAGACACTTTATCCCTGAGCTGGTATTTCTTAGAATAACCCACATCTCTCTGTTTACCTCTTCTGAGCCTGGTTACAGTGACATTTACAGAAAAGCAGCATGTTCAAATTTGTATACAGAATCAGCTATTTATTTTCCAAATTTCACCCTAGACTGTCAAGGACATTTAAAAGTGTAGATGTGGCCCACAGAAGATGAGGTGAAGTGATCAAATACTTAGAATCTGAACTAATGAGTCCAACTCTCCGGTCATGTCAGTCACGTCAAGCTTTGGGAAGGCAGAGGAGAGCTAATCGCTATCAGTGTATGTATGGTATAGCATGAGAGCTTATATTGTCATCATTTACGTTATATCTTGAAGTTACAATGTTAATTCACAATATTCTTTTAAGGCACGTCCCTTCACAACCTGTATTAACTGAAAACTTACTTACATATGCTACAAAATCAGAGGAGCAGAAATGTTTTGCTAGTTTTAGTACAAATCTTAATATTGTGCATCTTTGATTGCACTAGAAATGCAAGACAGTACTATGCAGTGATTCAGGCATGTATAAATGTTTATTAATCTCAGACAGTAGCTTCACCCTGACTTGACACAATTTAACATTAATGACAATAAATGTTTGGCAATAAAATTAAAACATGAGTGCAGTGTTATTTCCATTTCATTACCCTTGTGATTCAAAGTTTCACACAGCTATTTGTCATTTTATTACAATGATATCACATGTCTAATGTTTAACCAATTGTCTTTCTTGGCTGTGTTGTATAACCAATTGGGTAATCTTTTCCATTACATATATACTTGTTTGATAAGCAAAAGCTGATCAACAATCAACTATTGGCACAGAAATAGTCTTTTTTGTCGTTCAGAAAAGACTATTTAAAGTATAAGTCCTTTTGTAATAGTCTAGATGAACAGCATCTCATTCATTTCTGAGAAAAAAGACTAGAAGTATGGAGTAGATTGAGTCCAGTATGTACACAATACAGTTGAAGACTGTCATGACGGTGATCAGAACCAATTTATCCCAGGAACACAAGCGGCCACAGGTTGCTGGTCTCTTATTGTTGTGAAAAGAATACAGTGGCCACATAACCATGACTGTTAGGTACATCACAGCTGCCAAAACATTACAGACAATCACAACCTTGTCAAAAGGGAAAGGAAAATAGGCAGTAATATTTACAAGAGTGAGCAGGATTATGGCGATGGCGAAAATGAAACACAGGGAGTACACAGCTATACACCAGTTCAGTCCTGAGGCGAACTGATGGCCTGAGTAGTGGCCACGTTCCAATGACAGGAAAATGAGACACGCAAAGAAGCTCTCCAGCATCTTCATTATTCCCGGCGGCGTGGAGAGAAATCCACTGTCCTGTCCACTCGGGCGAAGGCGTGTTAGGACTACCTCAGCCACGTACACAGCAAAACAAACCCAGGATACCACAGAGGCTCCAATCTGGCGGTGACATGTGTTGCAGGCGAAAAAGGTAGGGTACATGATGGCGGCACACAGGCACATCACACTTGACAAAATAGCAAAGGCAGCAGTGAAGTCCTCCCAGGCAAAAGGCACTTTGGTGCTGATGGTGGTGAACTCCAGGATGAGAATGAGAAGGGTGAAGAAGCAGCAGAAGACCCAGGTGAATATGCACCATCCCCAGTAGGACAAGGAGTCAGGTGTCGCTGAGGCCACCAGGCTGAAACTCATGCAGGTGACAACGACCGCCAATATTCGTAAGATCCCCACAGGCTGGGTGATGGATTTCAAATTCATGTAGACCATGGCTGCTCCAGGATGAATCTGTCCAACCAAATGAAAAACCCTGACTCCTTTCAGCCAGTTCTCCTTTTGTAATGCTGTTCACCAAGCCCCAGATTTTGCAACCTGATCTTGATGAAGAAATCCATGAACGCAAACCTTCCAAAAGGTGTTGTCTTTGAAACAGAAACACAGGTGTAGAGTATATTGTAGCTAAGCATCCTAGGCTTATCTGTTTCTGTTTATGGTACCTGTTTCAAGCCACTGATTGGACGCTGGATGGGTGTTACCCAGTAAGCTTCACACTATTTGCTGGACTTTGGTCCCTGATGCAAACTAAGTTCACAGCTCATGTGTAGGACAAAAACAAGGTGTAGGCTGATTTTGTGTTCATGACAATGATAGCAGTCGCTGTGTTCTTTTGAGCTACTGCTTTGAAACAAAGGTAAAATCTTTTTAAGGCAATCCTAACTCGGTGAGGTGAATAACATTTATTCTTTGTGACCACAACAATTTAAAGCTCTCAAATTAGAGCTGTTGCTTTGCAGCAAGAAGGTCCTGTGATTCGGTCCGGGTCTTTCTGCATGGAGTTTGCATGTTCTCCCTGTGCATGCGTGGGTTCTCTCCGGGTTCTCCGGCTTCCTCCCACAGTCCAAAAACATGACTGTCAGGTTAATTGGTCTCTCTAAATTCTCCCTAGGTGTGAGTGTGTGTGTGTGTGAATGGTTGTGTGTCCTGTATGTCTCTGTGTTGCCCTGCGACAGACTGGAGACCTGTCCAGGGTGAACCCCGCCTCTCACCCGGAACGTTAACTGGAGATTGGCACCAGCAACCCTCCTGACCCCATTTGGGACGAAGGGTGTATAGAAAATGGATGGAAATTGTAGAAGGACTCTTTGACAACACTTTGAATTTCAAAACAGGTCCCTGCAAGATTGAGGAAGATATTTTTTATTGTTCTACTAAACATAACTCTCTGAACCTTTGACATCTGCTTTCTGTTGATAATGTTAATATTTGGAACCTAATTGACCTATAAACACACTTGTTTTTGGTTCAATTCTTGGGTGTCTTACAATGGAGTCAAGTATCTTGAGTCGTTTAAAGATTGTTGGACAGAAGCAAATTTGAATAAAGAAACAAATGTTTTAGTATCAACAGAGATACCTCTCTCTGTGCTATTGTTTGTCAAATAGGGTTTTCCATGGTAAACTGTCCCGAATTGTAGTTAATGAGGGAAGAACATTGTTAACATGATGAAAAGCTAAAAAACCATACAAAATTCCCTTCATTAAACAACTGGAAGCAATGCTGTCATGTTTTTGTAAGATTCAGGTTAATTTAAAACATTTGCTTTAAATTGAAGCATATTGCTTCAATTTGCTTCAATTTGCTTCAAATCAAATTGAAGCATATTGCTTCAATTTGATTTGAAGCAAATTGAAGCATTTTTTCAATTTTCTCCAGCCTCTTCCACATGCCTCTTCAGCATGTGGAAGAGGCTGGAGAAAATGGCAATTATAGCCACAACACTGATCTCCATGTAAGACTATCAGTAATCAGAATTATAGCAGACTTGAGATCTGCAGCAAATGTTTTTTTTGTAGTTTACCACTTGTATACATTTTCACTTTTCACATTTTCAACCTCCCTCCCTCTTTGGACTTTCAGGCTACAAAAGTGGACCGCACATGTGCTTGCCAAAAATATATAGAGAATTCAGAATGAAATTAGCTGCAAGAGCAAAGCTAAAAACTAATCCTTTCTCATTCTAGTTTTGGATGACACATTCCCCTTCCGGCCTTTAACTTTAGTGCCCATCATAAACAAGCTAACAATGACAAACTCAAAGCCAATAGCTGCTCTGTGTTTTAGTGTATCTGCACCATGACACACCTTAGCAAACATCATTCTTTATGGACAGGTCATTTATGAGCCTAGTGCTGATTAGAGTTTCAGTTTGTGACTTTTTAGCTGCAGTCACTTCATCATAAGTATCCACCACAACCTTATTGTAACAACAATTTACCTACATCTTATATTTTATATGATAAATCATATTTAATGTAGCTAATTTGATCAAAAAGAATATGACTTGAAGGCATAAAAAGGAGGGAAGAAATCACTCTGGGATCATGTTGTTGAACAGAACCTCACTTCTTAATGATTTCAGCAAAACAAGTCTTTCAAGTTCAAATCCACAATGTAATCAATAATGCTTTAACTTGTCATAAAACAGGCAACTGCTAGAAAATTCCACCCACAGTTTATTGTGAGTCACAATAAACTGTGAATCGTGGGTCATGATGGTGCCCGAAGGCAAACACTCCCCTGATGACCTTAGCTGTAATTGTACATGAACACAGTCAGCGCACTCTAGACAAACAAGACTTTCCTAAAAGGTACCATAAATAGGTATGAAGAGGGCAAAAATGAAGCAAATTCACTGGATGGCAATGCATTAGTAATTGTGCATATAACCTAAACAGATGGTGAGAGAAAGGAGATGATACAGGTGCCGATATGTCTTGAGGAAGTGCAAAAAGTGAAGAAGATGGAATATATGATGGACACTCTGAGGTTGATATTTTCTACAGTACATTTATAAAATCATGCCTGAACTGCTTTATTAAAAAAATACAAAGTGTGTTTGGTTGGTAGATCAGACAGTGCTATAAGGTACGATGAAAACAGCAGTGGTCATGTGACCAACATGTTTTTACTCAGTTTTAACCACCATGTAGCTAAAAACGTTTTGCATTATTATCAGTGGCTATATTATTGGGTCAAAAACAGTATCGCATTATCTAGAAAATGTAATATTATGTATTATTGGTCGCTACAAACACAGAGAAGAAGCACCTTTTATATCTATCTTTAACAGGCAAGGCAAGTTTATTTCCTCAGCAGCATTAACACACAAGGCAGTTCAAAATGCTTACAGGAATTCAAATTTGAAGCAAAATCTTTAAGCTTTACTTAAAGAGACCTCTATACATTATGCACTTGTATAGCAAATTTTACAATACATTTTTTAAAACTGCTCAACAAATATTATGCTATTAAAGAACAATGCTTCAAAGCATGCTTAGAATGTGATCAAGCAAACAGTTCATGTGATTCTTTGATTGAATTCTGGAGTACATTAATATGCTTTCAGACCTGTTTTAAAGAAGTCAGGTGGATGTTTCTAGAAGCCGTAGAGACCCAAACGGAAGTACAAAAATGTGCAAGGAGTGAATTTTGCGTAATAGATCCGCTTTGATTATCTGAAAACAATTATCAGTTTATCTTCAGTGTTTTTAGTGCTTCCCCTATCAGTCTTTTATTTTACCACTCAGAAAAAGTTACGTTGGACACGTAAATTCACAAACAAAAGTTGCTATGTGTTTTAGTTTGTTTGCACTTTGACACACCTTTGCAAACATAATAAACTATGGGCTGATATCCTACTATGGGAACAGGATTGGTTAAAGCTTTACTTATTCCTAGAGGATTTAAATATGTCTAAACCAACATGCAGCAGCTGCAGCCCAGGAAGCCTGCACAACATGGTTTTAGCTGAATGTTGCAGATAAATCCAAAAGTGTAGTTAAGTAGATACATAATTCATAATATAACTATATTTCTAAATACAATGGAAATCAGCAGGCAGGCATGTAAAATGGAAATATATCACACTGTAATTATGCTGAATAAAAAGACAAAATTTTACAAAAGCAAAATTCCAACAAACACAAAATCTCCTCATTCAGATCAATGCCACAATGTGCTTATGTCGGAGTGGTGAAAAAAACCAACCTGAAAGAATATACTGTGTCAACAATATAAGCAATCAGGTTAAAATAGGTCATGAAAGTGATAACAAAATAATAATTCCACGCGCAGTAAAAAGAGCAGGAGCTTGGTCTGGGATAATTCCTAAAGGTGTAGAAAGGCCAGATGACAGCAGCTGTGATGTACATTAGCACGGACAGCACATTACAAACCATCAGAACTTTGCTAAAAGGTGCAGGGAAGAGGGACAGCAGGCGGCCGATAGTTAAAATAATGATAAGGAGGGAAAAAATGAAACAAATGGAGTAGACAGCAATACACCACTGAAGACCTGGCGATTTCTCGTACAGGCCTACCATGCCCATACAGATGAAGATGATGCAGGCCACGAAGGCCTCCAGAACTTTGAGCAAGCCAGGCACAGTGGAGAGAAACCCACTGATTTCACCAGGCTTGGCCCGAGTCAGTCCAACCTCGACAGTGTAGAGGATGAAGGTCAGGAAGGAGAAAACACAGACCGCAATGTCTTTGCCACAACCACTACAAGTGTAGAAGATGGAGTAGAGGAGGGATGCTGTGAGCACCTGGAAGCATGATAAGTAAAAATTAGATGCTTGGATCGACAGAGCTAAGCCCGAGCAGTATTTACAAGTAAAATACATTTTTGGATGAGCTATTAATAGATAAAATAAGTGGTATAGACTGTCAACATGAAGGAAAAAAAAATTAGGTACACATTAAGCTAATTATTATACCATCAAATCTTATAGAAATTGTTAAAAATGTAGTATAAACTATTCAGATATTTTCTATTAAAATTGATACATTTTTACGATTCATTAAATTTGTCTTCATTTTTCATTTCTATCGATACAATCTTGCTATGTTCTTTTTCTTTTCCTGTCTCTCTCCCCCATTGAGAATTTCCTAAGGTTATTAATTTTCCTTAATTTTCATTTATTTTCCTGAAATACGTTTTGTATGAAGTGTATTTTCAACATTAGTTAACCTTTATTCACTCAAGCAAGTTTATTATCCTCATTATGTTCCCTTTGCTGTGTTGACCTTTCTGTCTGAATTGTTGTATGGAGAGTACACACTGTACGTTTCTTTTGGGGAGTTTAAATTTTGTTTATTTTAACATTTCATAAACTAAAAAAAAACAACAAAAAAAACCACAAAAATACAAAACAGTTTTTGACATTCCTTATAATTTTCAACATTAACATGCTTAGATTGTTAAACTTGAAACAATCTACCTTTATCTACATTGACAATCGTATTCAGTTTTATGTTTATCAAAGTCTGCATGTTTTATTAAAGTAATACTGTTAGTACTTTGAAGTATTTCTTCAAATTCTACATTTTATAGCTTAGCACCATAAAGAGCATTCAATGAGAAGGAGCTAAATAAACGAAACGGACAGTAATATAAAAATTGGTACGCACCATTAAGGTTGCCAACATGGCAAAGGCGGTGGTAAAATCATCCCAGGAGATGGGCAGCTTCGAGCTGAGGCTGGTGAATTCCAGGACCAGAATGATGAGGGTGACAGAGAAGCAGAAGCACCAAGAGAACATGCACCATGACCAAAATGACGACGATTCATGGCCATAAGATGCAACCAAGCTGAAAGTGACGCACGTGAAAACGACTGCCAATATCCTCAAAATACCCACAGGTACCGTAAGCGTCTTAAAATCCAGCGTAACCATCTTGACTGTGATTCTGCCGTCGGCCTGCTGTTCTGTTGGTTCTTAAGCTCACAGCAGTTCTTCTTCTTTGACAGGCACCAAAGAACATTTGCTTATCAGTTCTTCCTCTTCAAATAATAAAATAACAGTTTCAACACAGCAACTACACCCTGTCATAAAAAATAAAAAAAAACTCTAAAGACACCATGAGAGCTGAAGAATAACGTTCCAACCCACAAGCACTTTGAATCTGACAAATCATCTTAAGCAATAATGGGAGCTGAACCTTTGTAGCAGAGCAGATAAAGGTGAAGAGGAGGGTGGAATGGAAGAGGTGATAATGTGCAGATGTGAAATACTAACAAAGCTGAAAATATTAATCAGTTGATAAATTCAAATTGCAAACTGAGATGATCCATGATTTGTTAAAACCAGCACTGTATTTTTAAATTAAGGTTAGTCATTTGACAACAAATAATATTGAGTCGGCAAATACAAAGTCATAGGAAGAGTACCAAAGTCCAAGTCTAAAGGTTTGACTATGAAAATCAGATCCATAAGATTCTAACACATAGACTGAGGACACAAGAAGAGCAATGTCAGGACAAATGGGAAAAATGGATAAACATCACATCAACGTTACAGGACTAATTTTGGATATGAAAGGTACCCTTGAATTTTGTGATACTGGAATAAGAATCTCCCCCTAGTATGTTATATTTGTTTTGTTTGTTCTGTATTTTTTGTATTGTTTGATTTTTCTTTTTGAAAGTATTCTAAAAATTTCAATAAAAATAAAGAAAGATAAAGAAAAAGAAAATCAGATCCATATTTTTGAAATGTGAATTTTAGTTTTCTAATTGAATCAGTGAAATAAATTTGAATTATTTCATTTATTAGGACACATCATGTATAAATGTATTTTAACAAAGTTAAAATACAGATATTTACCTGACTTATTCGTTAAATCGGGTAAATAGTTTTGGCTCACATTTAAGCTGATCAGGCTGTAGGTACAAATATTAGTGGTGGATGCAGGAAAATATTGAAACATCACATGAACAAATATTGAAACAAAGCATTAACGGTAAAAACAATGGAATGAAGTTATAATAATCTTCCAGAATAATAAGATATGAATGATCTATACTTGTGTAGCGCTTTATTAAGTCCAGAGGACCCCGAGGAGCTTCAAGCTTCTATCAGTCATTCACCCACCGACTGATCGACTCCATGTCACGCAGCATTGCTGCAGTAATCCAGGCAGAAGGAGCCCCAGCTAAGTACTGTGTGCTGTACATGTTCATACTTTTCATATTAATACTTTGCTGTTTTCCAGCATTTCTAAAAATCTTTTTTTGTATTGGCTTTACCTAATATTCTAATTTTCTGAGATAGTGAATTTGCGTTTTTCATTAGTTGTGAGTTATAATCATCAACATTAAAAGAAAAAAAGAAACATTTGAAATAAATCAATCTTTGTGTAATGAATGAATATAACATTCAAATTTCACTTTTACAAAGGAATTTCTGATTTAAATCAACTTTTTCATGATATCATAAATTTTTGATCAGCACCTGTATGACTAAAACAGTTCAGAAGAAGTTGTGATGAAGAAACGCCTTCGGGATTCTGCAATATAAAATGTGATTAAAAAATGATTTTTTTAGGTTGGTTTGAATGAAATAACCTTTAAACATGAAATAATGCTTTCATTTGATTCCTAATTATAAACATGTTTATTAGTCCAAAGGAGAAAAATATTATTATGTCAAAGAATTCTGATTTATCTAAATTTTGTCTTCATAAAAAGTTGACAGAAATGTTTCTTTTTTATATATTTAAGTATTTCGTCCAGTAAATGTGTCATGAATGATCGTTGTTAGCAAACACATTGCTGTTGGACATAAAATGATCCATGAACAACTTTTCAACACTCATGACTATTTCTTGAAACTGGACAATTTCTTCTAAGTAGTAGTTGATGTGTCATGATTGCAGAGTGCTAATTAATGGCAGCATTTGGCCTCCATCCATTGCTCATATTCCAAAGAGCATAGTCTATCTCCATTAGTTATGATTAACTTGGATAAGTTCTTCTTTTCTTTTATTCTCAAGGGATATAGAAGTGCCCTGTTCCATATTTTAGAATAGATCAATGTGGTTCAAATGGTAAATAAATATTAGTCTATAACTCACTGAAATGTATTTGTTGAAACTGGATATTTGAATTGCCCAGCATGCTTTAAACATTTTTCAGAACTGCTGGCCGGATATTAATTTAAAGTCAATAAAATTCAAGCTAAATGTAATTACCGTACCCATAATTTCCATAGAGCGCACCTGATTATAAGCTGCACCCCCTACATTTTTAAAGGAAACACATTTTGTACATACATAAGCAGCACCGGTGTATAAACATGAGATATTTACAAAGAAAGACGGTGCACAGAAAGTGTTTTTAAAGTTTTAATAATATGCTGTAGTTCTTTCTGAACAGCAGCAATATAGCAAAACAACACTAACAGGGCTGGTTTAAATAAAACGGATAATAATATGCTGTAGATTTTCTTTCTGAACAGCAGCAATACCTATAGCAAAACAGCACTAACAGGGCTGGTTTAAATAACATACGGTTAAAAGTCACGGAGAGCCGTCATCCTCTTCCTCCTGTGCACTGAAACCATGGAAGTCTTCTTCCTCAGTGTCTGTTTCCTTCTTTATCGGCTAGCTCGATTGCTTTTAACTTGAAAGCTGCATCATATGCATTTCTTCTTGCATTTTCCATGATGAGGGTCTGTTCAAGCTAATTTTATTAATGCACAAAGCACGATGTTACATTAGTCTTCCTCTACAGATATATTCCAGCTGTCTCACGCTTACCTTTTCTGTTCCAGCGTCCCTACTGGCCGTTAGATAAAAAAATCATAAATAAGCCGCATCGTTGTATAAGCCGCAGGGTCGAAAGCGTGAGACAAAAATCGCGGCTTATAGTCCGGAAATTACGGTATATAGTGGATAAAATATGCATCTGCACCTGTTAAACTACCTTAACAGTCTGTGTATATCAATCTAAGATGACACTAGTGGACACTAGTTTAGAGAATGATGTATGGCTTAAAAAAGCTAATGCACACAAAGAGGAACTAAATGTGGAACTGTCTGTACCAGCTGGAACATAATCTATTAGAACCTCATGGATTCATTTGACAACAAAGAAAAATACAATAACAGAAGTTCCTAAAGAGGATCAGTAAAGTGTGAAACTGCAATGTTCTAAATTATCACAAATATTAACATGTGTTTTAGCAAAAAACTACTTTAAATCTTTTTTTTTTTCTGTTTATGCACTTTGTAGAGTATCTAATGAATAATACAATGTATTTGTGAGTCATTTGTATGGCTGCGGCACTGGCTTGTCTCTCAACTACCTGAGCCAATAACAGTACAATGCAGAGTTTACAAGTGAGAAATATAGATGGAAAGCAATCAAATTAAAAACTTCAAAAAACAAATAATGGACTCATATCAGATCAAGTCAATAGAATATCCAGCATAAAGGCAGTTCGAGGTGCTTTATGTGATAAAACTACAACACAATAACCAGTTATGTTTATAACTGAAAATAAGCTGCAAATATTAAAATTTGACGAATCCCATCATCAAAATCATCAAGTATCAGGGTTAGGAGGTTAGGATTAGGCGTTAAACTGCAAAGACCAATTGTTTTTAAGTTATGTTTGATATATATTTAGGGTTTTTATAACACCTACTCAATTGTGGTGTGAAATGGCACCATGTGCCAGGAAAAAATATATTACCCTCCAGACCCCCTTTAAGTATTTTTGATTCAAAGCCATTCGGTGATTTATGAACCAACAAAATCATTTTAAAGTATTTTCTCTGAGCTACTGTAGGGACTGCAAAACTTGAGCATCAGTTAAAACTCTGAAGACAATTATTATGCTTTTTTATTTTTTTTGCTTCAACCATCCAAGTCAGCATCCATCATGGCTTGTAGTTTTCGCACCATCTGTCATATTATTCAGAGAAACAAAAACTATTTCAGATTTTAAACTCAATTAACTTTTTTTCAAAAGAGGCTTCTCCAACATAGTGTTTTATAAAAGGAAATAAACCATATCAAAATAGTAATTTGTGTTGATCAGCAGCATGGTGTAGCTTAGTGTCCATCCTTATTACCAAGTGTGACATCTTTCCACAGTTTTGAGGACATAAAAATTGTTTTTATATTTTAATTGGCATGCTTTTTGTTTAAAAATAAAAAATAAATAAAAACGTTCTTCCAGTTGTTAGCAAAACCTTCCACCAGTGAGTGGATGGGGAAAGAAAGGAAATAGCTGGACTAGTTCTGAATGAGTCAGACTGAGCAGATAAATGTTTCCTTGTCTTTGCTGAGCCCTCCACTGATTCACCTTCAAAAGGATCAAGAAAAGATAAGGCGGAGAGTTGGGGAAGCCAGCAACAGCCTGAGATAGTCCTTTCAAAAGAACACATGATCATGTTTAATAACTTGGCATGTAATTACCAGTGACTTTATAAATGCTGAACTTTGCTTTTCTCCCTCTCCAAAAAAGGCTTAATTGAACATTTTTATGGAGATTCACATAAATATGTGAAAAACTGAAACTAAAAACAAGTTGAGTCAAGCATAGCCACAATGCTAAAGTACTTTCTGTTCTTTGTGCTCTTGAAAGTTTGTTTTCAGTTTAAGCCTGACAACATATGCATAACAGAGTTGGGTTTAAATTAATGTCATTGTGCGGTGGATTAATTCTTGTGCTTTTAATGTCACTGAACCACGCTTTACCACTGTTCTATCTGATATTAACCTACTCTTTGACAAATAGCTAATCAGAAACTCAAAGCTTGTGTTACTGAGAAGCAGAAGAGAATCACTTACAAGATAAAACAGGAAACAAGGTTAAGCATTACAATGAATTAATTCCCATGCTGATTACATACTCATTTCCTGTCTATGAACAATTGTCTTTGTTCAAAACAACACTGATAAACATGATAATAAAGAGTTTTTCTCAAACGTGTTCCTAAAATGGCATTAGATAGAGATAAGTATTAGATATAGGTGGAGTACCTGAAATATCTCCAACTGTGAAATCAAACAATCAAATTGCCCCCCTGGCCAGCAAGTTCTGACTTTACAGCATTTGCTGTTAAAAAGAAAAGGTCAGCATACAATGAAGCGGTAATACCCAAAGACAACCCTCTGACTGTAGCACAGGAACCCTGAAGATACCTGCTGCTGTTCTATAAATATACCTACAAAACACAACAAAACAAACAACAAGCTTGTTTGATAAAATGGTATGATAAAAAAAAATAATCTATTTTAACTTCACGGAAAAACCTCATTATATTATGGTTTTAAAAATTGCAACCATGCTTGAGGAATGAGAATAGTTTAAAAATGACCCAATGGAAGTATATAAATAATTGAATTAAGTCTATAGCTATAATCCGTTGAAACAGCGTTATGGTTCACTAGTCACTTGGTTTCATCATTTTCTTTGCGCTCTGGCTCCCCCTTCAGGCTGTTGAAAACATTGCATGTGCATTTCAATTTTACTGATATTCTCTAATGGCACAACTTTCATACAACCACAAAGGACCAAACTATAGATTTAATATAAATTATATTAGTTTACTATTCAAGCAGACACTCTGATGAGTGTCAGCAAATAGAAACTGCCCATGTGAAAAATATATAAATATAAACATGCTATATGAAATACCATTTCCTTACAATGAGATAACCTTTTAATTTCTTTTTATCAGAGTGGCGGAAACGGGCTTCCATATAAGTGCAAGTCACGTTTGCTGTAGCTTAATTCTGTCCACATGAATGATTTTTGAACCAAAAATGTCTATTATGGAAAATTCTATTTAGTTTTTGGGGCTTTTTCTTGTATTCTTTTTTTTTTTTTTTTATTCAGGTGTCTGTGTGATCAATTTGGACCAATGGAGAGCAATACTGGGTGTGTGCTGTCCAGAACTTCAACCATTCATGTTCAATCTTACCATCTCAGTTTCTGTGTTTGTAACCAGCGATCTGATGAGAGTGGCCGTTTGGATCCTAATGTGCTATGGCTAGCTCATAATATTTAGGGAGTGGCTTCCATACACCTGCAATTTAGTAATGACATTTCTTACAGTGTTTAACAAATTGGCATAACATCACAGGTAAATAAACATAAACAATTATACATTGACATGGAGAAAAAAAACGGATCCTCACCCTGTCTTTTATGTCATCAAAGGAAAATCAAATGTTAGGAGAATTATTCATGCTTACTCAAAAAGCCCAAAATTGTGTTCATAATGTAGAAACTGATTATTTCTTGTTGCAAGCACAAGAATTTTATCTTTATTTCAAATATTTTGAAATCCAATAACAATGATTTGATTTGTAACCTGTACATATATACATATGTATTTCATGATCTTCACCGCACTTAGAAACTTCAGGAAGCAAACATTATTTGTTTTGATTAAAACGTGTGGAAAGATTCAATTGTTTGTATTTAGGGCACACTTATGTGTGCTTCTTTCTCAGTGGGAATGAGTGAAACTGTTTGAATAAACGGATGTGAAACCACAGGAGGAAGTTGACAAGAAAGAAAGTGTTGTATTTATACAGCAGGTGTTTAACATAGAGGGAGTGTAAAGATAAGCTTGAAAATAAAAGACCGTATTCAGCTATATTTTTGGGATCGCAAAGTTTTTATTTCTATGTGATTTACTTAGATTTGGATGATAATTCAGTTAATTAAAAAAAATGATCCACGAAGGCAAAAATGTTATGAAAGATCACCTTAGATTGGTAAAAATATATTTTCTTTTGGACTATTATTTTCTGTGCATGTATCTATGAAAGGCTTTGAGGTTCACATGGCATTAGATCTTTTTCCTGCCATCTAAGCCTTGCTTCTTAGCAGGAAAGAAAAAAGAGAGAGGTGGAGCCATAGTTTTAGAAAATACAATCAGTTGCGTTCGAGGAAGTGTCAGACGGCATCAATCTGCTACTCTTTGGACTGGGACTTCCTGTACTTTCTTATTACTCAAGACCAAGAAGACTGAACAAGAACTTATTTTGTTGGTGTTTTTTTGTTAAAATTAACCTGTAAGTTAAAACTTATTTTATATTTACCCAATAATATAGAGCTGCTACTGTGATGTTAATTAATTTTGGTGTTTTGACACCTCCCAAACCAAACAGGGACAGAGAGATACATATTGTGCCACTGAAAGAGGCTGCTTTATGATGAGGGCATTTATCCACGTTATTTATGCAAATCTGGTCTATTTTGGTTGTTTGTCTAAGCAAACTGGGTAAGCTCATAACTTTCCACAGTTATGGGAAAGCTTTCCACAGGAAACCTCTAAAACCTCCTACTAAGTAAATTACTTTTGTTCATGACTAACGCTGAGTTTCGGCTTCAGCGATTCTCCATTTTGTGCGACTTTAACCCTCTTCCCTTGTAACTTTCAACTCCTAATAACATAAAGATTAAGAATTTGCTGAGAGTAAAATTATAAAGGTGTTTGTGGAAACTGTGGAGAGAGCACATGGACTGGACTTATATAAATAATATTTTGAATTTTTACCTTTAAATCTTGAAACTGACTGGTTAGGCGATCGAGGGTTCGAGCGACAGAAAGTTGTTGTTGAACTAGGGTCTGAAAAATGGAGTCATGAGAAAGAATACCTTACTTGTAGAGACTACCCCACAGAGATTTGATTGCTAGATTGTTCTTACATGTTAGCATTAAGTGAGATTCAAGTCTAGGCAAGTATTACAAACACCAAATAATTGTTCGAAAAGGTTTATTTAAGGAGGTGCCAGAAGTGAGGTTACAGTCCAGGCAATCACTAAAAAAAAGGTAAGTGGTTCTCATTGTATTGCTGAGATAATTTGGTGGTAGATTTTGAGATGCAGAAGGAGGGAAGGTTCCTCCATGTATCCCTGATGAATGTCATTGATCTCTTTCTCGTCTTGCCACTTTCAGGTGGCGGTGACCTTTTCTGTGTTTAAGCAAGGCAAAGATATTTTCTCTTTACATTTTGGACATTTATATCACATTTATTTCTAATATGCATTCACTTCTCGAGAGTCACCTCCATTCCTAAACAGTGTATCAAATACTTTCTATTTGTACTAATCAGTTGCATGCTGAGTGGTCAGCTGTTTGAGCATGTTGGAGGTGTTTCATCCGTATCCAGGACAGGGTTAAAAATGTTCAGTTTCCAGCAAGGTCTTTTGTTTTCCCCACTTTAGTCAGAAGATGTGCTAAGGTTTCCCTTCATCCCACCATCTTCAGCTCAGGGTGTTTTCGAACACATTTTCTCTCAAAATATGAAACCCATCTGTTACTCAAAAGCCAAGCAAATCAAGGCAGTTCACATTTAATTTAAAAGTTCAAAAGAAAGCTGTTCCGGTGGCACAAGAAGATTTTCAAAAATCATATTAAGATGATTTGTTTGCTCCTCCTGTGGACACAGCATGATAAAGTCCTGTGGTTTTAATCATTGCACTTCAGTTAGTGGCTCCATCAGGAATATTTGTTTTACAGGTGAGATTTCTGAAGATGGAAAAAGGATCAGCTCCACCATACCCTGGCCCTCCCATGGATTATGGCCAGCCAGTGATGTATGCTCCACCAACCTATTCCACTCAACCAGGCTTCCCCGCTCCACCGGGTTTCTCCGCTCCGCCAGGCTATCCCGTTCAACAAGGCGTCTCTGCTCCACCATGTTTGCCCGCTCAACCAGGTTTCTCTGCTGCTCCTGCTTGTTTGTGATCACTTATTAATTTTCTTTTGTTTAGCAGTATATTCTACATAACTTTGAACAAACATTCTTAAAATCTTGAAAACTTATGCCTTTAAAATATATAGAATCACACTTTAGTGCTTGTTGTTGGAGATCTTTGTACAAATGCATGTACTTGTTACTGATGGTGTTTTGAGATGATTAGTTCCTTGTTTTGCTGAACAGTTTCTGTCATCTCACAGGTGTTGCTTTTGCTCCTGTAGTTGTTCAACCAACAGGTGAGGCAGACACATCCAGGAACATGCTGCTGAATGAAAGACATTTGCTTCCCTCTCGCTGTGTGTCAAAACAAAAGTGCAGAACTTTCTACAATAGGCCAGTATAGCTTAGATCAAACACCATTCTCACATGGCAACATGTTAGGATTCTTGTAAATCTGTTTTCTTCCTTAGAAAATGCAGAGTGGGACTGTTTTTCTCAGTGGCTTTGGTGCATTTCTTGAATCATTTTTGACATTCGCACAACATTAAGTGCATTTCTAAAAACAATTTGTGCAAAACAGCATGGGTTACTTTCAAATTCCAGTTTCTCACAAAATCCTTAGTTCGTCGTTCAAAATGAATTGTCTGAATCATTAAATATGTCAGTGCCTCAGAATGTCAATTATTCGTTTCATTGTTTGACTAAGACAACAGAATTCATTAGTCATGTTGTCAATATGGCTGTGTACTCTGGAGAGATATTCAAATGTAAACTAATCTTTTGATGACAAAAATCGTAAATTGTAATGGTGGGAGATCAATGGATAGATACTGGACAAGACTCACGTTTATGCTTTTGCTGTAATTTTTTGACAGACAAATCCATTGTGATAAAGAAAGCAGACCAAAAAAAAAAAGAAAAAAAATTCATTGTCAGAAATGTAACATGGTGTTGTTTTCTGACTATATACATTATATACTATATACTTGCCAGTTGATGACTCATGAGATGCATCTCTGAGCTATTTCAGAAAATTGGTTGATCATTGGTTGATCTAATATTTCACACATTTACCTACATTGAAGAAACTAAGAATTCACTTGGGAGCAATTTACCAATTCATGACACATTTAGAAAAAAAGTCTAATCAAAATATCCTTGCCATGTTTTAAGCACCTGTTCAAGCTTTTTGCATGTCAAGACTTATACAGTGAAATTATGCTTAAATGTTGTGGAGGAAGAAATAATTCAATAGGGACCAATGTATGATAAAAGAGACTGAAATTGTAGGAAAAATCAGAAAACTGTACATAATCACTTGCATGATGTTCAAAAGCATTTCCAACTTGCTCACAGGAACAGGAAATTGCTTTTTTGATGTGCATGAGTGACAACGTGATTTGAAAATTGAACAATTTGAATTTTGTCAGAAAAATGCAACACAGCGGCGGAGAAAAACTGTAAAAAATATATTTATGGCCACAAAAAATGGTCATTGATATTGTAGTGAAGATGCAGATTTCTGTGTGAACCCACTAGAGGTCAGGGCTTCTCCTTAGTATGTACTAGTCCGAAAAATGATGAACTGTCAAGTCTGTAGGTTTCACGTTCATCTAGGACTTGTACAGGTCCAGAGTCAGGAAAAGGGCAGCTAAAATCTCTGCAGAATCAACACAGACTCTCTCCAAAACTTATGAATATCAGTAATGATTGAGCAGTCATATTTGACAATTTATATTTGCGTACATACATAATTACACACAGTTTGCACACAGCTTGTACAAATCAGTTAATGTAAAATCATTATATAATACATCATCTTCTACATTTTTAAACGATTTATTTAAATATTTTCTAAGCTTTTTTTTCTGCTTCTAATGAAAATCAATCCCTGTTATCTTAGAGCAGAAAGCAAAGGACAAATTAAACCATACATATAACAACAAACTCCATAAAATCCTTGAATCATTTTGAAATAATGTGTAAAGTTTTTGTTTTAAATTTCAGTGTGTTTTGTATATTTCAGTAACTCGCGTGGCAATATCAACTGCTCTATATGACGTTCCTGGACAGGCCTTTTGTTCCCACTGCCAGGAAACTGTGATCACCCGTACAGAGCCGGAGCCAGGATTATTCACCTGGCTTGTTTGTGGAGGATTGTGCTTTGTGGGGTAAAAACCTACTAAATATTTGACATCTTAAAGGAGTACATCAAAGTCGAATTTCTTTCAAATACAAATAACCACAGTTGCTTAAAGTCTAACAGAATCCAATCTCCGTTTTCCCCCTACAGGTGCTTCCTTTGCTGCTGTATCCCATTCTGCCTTGATTCCTGTAACGATGTGAGGCATCATTGTCCAAGATGCCAGCATGTCCTCTACATTTACAAACGGATGTGAAACCAGTCCCACAAGGAACTGGGAAACATTTTGGTTCTCACATTTCTTATGCTAGAAATTGTGATTCTTTTTTTATGTCAAATTGTATGAAATGGTTTTTCTGCTGAAATTAAAACAAAAAAAGATTTACATCATAACAAAGAAACACGCATATCAAACAACCAGGCATACACAGATCCATACATAAGGGCAATTTAGAGTATCCATTTGACCTAACGATCATATTTTTGGACTGTGGGAGGAAGTTGGAGTACCCAGAGAGAACAAAGTTGTGCTTGGAGGTGAACACGTAAACTTCATGCAGACAGACCCATTGCAAGGATTCAAACTTTGGACCTTCTTGCTGTAAGGCAATAGTAATACCAACTGTATTGTGCAGCCATTATCCCAATAATGCCTTCAAATAATGGTTGTGTACAAACCTATTGCCAGCAATGTAAAAAAAGATTTAAATGCCTGAATTTTCCCTATTTCTTTCAATGGATTGAGAAAACCGTTGTTTTCTCACCCATCTTTTCTCACTTTCAGTCTATGTATTTACATTTATTAATAATCCTGTTCAAGTCAAAACTAAATAAAGCATCAAATGCATTGAAAAAATAAGTCTTCCTTGTTTGCATTTACAGTAATGGAATACTGTGAATGTGAAGGCAACATTCTGATGTTGTTGATCAAACACACTTAATCATATCATACACACACCAGATATACATATGGTGTGTGTATATACACCAGGTGTTTAGCATAATAAGATTTAAAATGAAAATAAATAAATAAATAAAAGATTTGAATGTGCTTTGATCACAGCATTGCTCTTTGCCTTATACTATTTCACTCATAGATTTGGCTGACAGTTCAGCTTACAAAACAACAAGACTATCTTGGACAGATAAAAATCCACTGCATGAAATATTCTATTTTCATTTGGTGTGGACATTGCATTGCTTATTTTTTATTGTCGGCTATCCCTGGTTACGTAGGTGGAGAAAAAAGAAGGCCGAGCCTTATATAGCTCTAGGAAATAAAATCAGTTGTGTTAGAGGAAATGTCAGATGCTCTTGCATCAATTAGCCACTTTTCACTCTGGGATTTTCTGGAGTTTCTCATCACTCAGGACCAAGAAGACTGACCAGAAAAAATTGTTTATCCTCCCTTTTCTCCAAAAGTTAACTTGTGAAATGAACTTATTTTATATTTACCCAATAACATTGAGCTGCTACTGTCATGTTTATTCATTTTAGTGTTTTGAAATGCACTTATATCCAAATTTAGTAGAAAACACGTCATATTTCCTGACCCACACAGGGGGATGCAGACACACAATGTTCAACAGAAAGAGGCTGTTTCATGAGGGGACTGCTTATTATGCTCTATTTGATTTAGGAGGAATTCACACTGAGATTAAAGTAAGGTTTTTTTTTTAATCATCACATTAGGCCTGTCTGCAATGAAATAGGGCTATTCTACCAGGAAAGTGTTTCCTTCTTCATTATCTGAATATACAACGTGGATAAAGTTGTGAAAAGTGCAATTTCCTCTGAATGGCTTAAATAAAAAAAAAAGAAATTTAAGTTTGGCCATCTTAGTCATCTTATATAAGAACAAATTTGCATAATTACAAGGCTGATCTTTCTCTTCATATATAGTTTGAGTTAAAAGTTTGCATACTTGAGGGCTGCACAGTGGTGCAGCTGGTAGCACTGTTGCCTTGCAGCAAGAAGGTCCTGGGTTTGATTCCCCGCCCGGGGTCTTTCTGCATGGAGTTTGCATGTTCTCCCTGTGCATGTGTGGGTTCTCTCCGGGTTCTCCGGCTTCCTCCCACAGTCCAAAAACATGACTGTCAGGTTAATTGGTCTCTCTAAATTCTCCCTAGGTGTGAGTGTGTGTGTGAATGGTTGTTTGTCCTGTCTGTTTCTGTGTTGCCCTGCGACAGACTGGCGACCTGTCCAGGGTGTACCCCGACTCTCCCCCGGAACGTAGCTGGAGATAGACACCAGCAACCCTCCTGACCCCATTAGGGACAAGGGTGAACAGAAAATGGTTTGCATACTTTCATCATGTCCTTGAGCCTAATTGAATATGGGTTTGACACTTTGAAACACCTTTGCAAACGCTATCTATCTTATCTTATCTTATCTTAAACATCTGATGTTTCCGTTTGTTAGTAACTATATGATCCTAGCGTCTTGATGTTATTGAGTGTTATAATTTTATATATGCTATAATTACTCATTGACCTTGGCACACAAGACTCGTCTGAGAGCTAAAACATGGTCGTCAGACTCGTCACTTGGAGCACAATACCACAGACATGAGAAATCTATAAAGTAATCTCTGAATTGAGGGGAATCAAAGAGTTTCATCGGCCAAGTCAAAGTCTATGTCTCTAACTGATAGAAAAGCTGACGGTGGATCTTGAGAGAGCTACACAGAAACAAAACCTGGGGTGAACTGAAACAATGTTGCAAAAACAAACGGGACAAAATTCCTCTAAAACAATATAGACTGACAAAGTCAAGCAGGAGACACCTACTTCAAGTTACTGCAGGTTAAGCTTGTCCCACTTTGTTTTACTCATGATTGCATTAAAAGTCATGGAAACTTTATTTAATTCCATCTTTCAACTTTAAATGCAGAGAACACAAAACACTCCTTGCTCAAGAAAGGGTATGTATGTTTTAAAAAGAGTGTTACTTGAGTTTAATGAAATATCATGGTGTAATAAAGCTACTCCTAAAAGCAATTTTTTTTCCAAAACCTTACTCGAGGAAATTTAACTGAGTACATTTAATAGCTACTACCCATCGCTACTGAAGTTTAATATAAGCAAAGTCACAACCATTAGCTGCCTGTTTTCGTCTTGCAATAATTGGAAAAAAATGTTTCTAAAATATGCTATTCATTCTTGCTTAAGATAGAAAATATTTTATTTTAAATTGCAATTCACTCCCAGGTGATTAGCGGGAGGTTGCCATGACAGTCCTGTGACCTTTGAAGCGCTTCAGACTATGTGCGTTTTGCTGTCACTGGGAAATCATGTGTTAAAGATGAATCATTCACACTTAAAATGCACGAAGTGGGAAAACTGACAAGTATTGATATGTGTACAAGAGGTGAAGCACTGAGAGTCATAAGACATTTCAACTTGTTTAAAAAATGTGGAAATCCACTGAAAATGTAACCATTATTAATTTGATTTGATTTGATGAGAGATTTATATTGAAAAGCTTTAAGCTGAATGTGTCACTGTTTCTCTCTTTATTGCTCTCTGGTCTCAGTCACGTGGGAGGAGAAAAAAAAAGAAAAAGGAGGGCGGAACATTGTTGGTTCTCGTAAGACCCACTGTTGTGTGAAAGGCAGATCTTGCTTCTCTCAGCTACTATTTAGTCTGAGATTTCCTGCATTTCCTCATCATTAAGGATCAGACTTAGAAAAAAGATTATCGCTCTCCTTTGTTGCTGTTTTTCTAATTAAAATTTACTGGTAAGTTAAACCAATTTTATTCTTCTACCCTTCTAATACTGAGCTGCGACTGTTATGGTAATTCCTATTGGTGTTTTCTACTGTGTTTACATTTAAATACAGTAAAAAACAAGCCGTATCTCCTGAACCAAACAGGGCGAGGCAGATACACAATGCTCTACTGACAGAGGTTGCTTCATGAGGAGATTGCTCATGTTGCTCTAATTGATTTAGGATGAATTTACAATGATTTGTACTAATAGAGTAGGCCTGTTTGCAATGCTGTACCCTCAGGAAAGCACTTACCCACTGTTGTTTAGATAAACGTTGGTCAAGATGGGTAAAGTGCTCTTAGTAAAGCTCTAACATCGAGCCTCTCCCACCAAGTAAATGACTCACAGGGTAAATTACTTCCTTACTATTGCAGATTATTGCCATCTGTGTTTTCCATTTTGTGTAACTTTTTACTTTACGTTTTACTCTAGCCATTTTCAACTCATATTACAGTTTAAGCATTTTGATTAAAAATTGTGTTATTTGAAGAAGAAATGTTAGATAATAACAGTTTGGTAAAATAATACAATAAACAAAAGTTAGACAGCTTTCATTTACACCAGTTAAATTTTTAAAACTTCAGCAATGGGAACAAAAAGAAAAAAAAAAAAAATCTGGCCTCTTATGTAACACCCTGATAAGTAGAATTGACTTCTCCATGTCAATACGTAACGTTTTGTGATAGAGAACAATAAAAAAAAGGGGAGAGAACTACCACTTAACGGTGAAAAAAAGGATGTTAAGTTCATTTTAGATTTGGTTATTAACTGTATATTTAGAAAACAATTAAGTCACTTCTGGTTAAGCGTGATAAAAATGAATACCAAGCTGCATCTCCCACCAGCATTTAAATTGGTACCTCTTTTTGGTCCATAGACATAGCAAAAAATAAAAAAGGGTAAAAAATGTCTAATACAATTTGTTTCCTTGCAACTATGAAGGGAACAACTATGAAGGGCGGGTTAACAACTTGGAAAAGGTCATAGAGTCATACAGCACCAAGTAAATGACTGTGCATTGGTCAACTCTTGCAACATCACTGATGTATCAGCATACAACACATTTATTATTTGGGCGGAAAGCTTTCCGTAGTGGAATGTCAAAGCTGTACAAAAGGCGCATTTTCTTAAATGAGCTGGGCAAGGTGCTTGTGGTACCACATATACAACGAAAACAGCATATACCAAGGAGCCCAACTACTGCAGATATAATGGAGGATTAACAGGAGAGGACTACAACCAGTCCAGCAATGCACAAGGTAAGTAAAAGTGTGTGAGAGCGTGTTGTGTGTGCCTTAGGAGCATCAAAAAACATAGTAGCCATTTTATTCTTCTTTCGAGGTTGCTACTGGAGGAAAAAGGAAGAGGAGGAGGTGCCAGGTTTGCAAGCCTTCTGATGAAGTCAAGATGACCTTAACTTGTGTGAAATATGCAAAATTCATTTTCACAAAGCCCACTGTGATGACATGTCCCTCGTGTGCTATGTAAATGACAAAACTAAAGCATCTAGTTCATTTCCATCTATCCATTTTTGTGGTATTTCTGCATGTTGTTTACTATCGTAACATGGTGACGGGTTACTTGTGGGCTGTAGAGATTGACAGACATACATACGCTGTGTTCATGTTCCTAATATCTTATTTTGTAGTTGTTTTGTTTATTTCTGGTTCTAAAACAGTGGTTGAATAAAGTTTACTTTCAATACAAATCTTCATGACTCATTTGTCTTGACTTTTAATCAGCAGGTCAATTTGACCCAGAACAGAACAAGTGTCTCTAGTTAATTTATAAAGTTAACTCCTTGAAAAAAAAAAATGAAATTGAACTTAAAACATCTAAGAAAAAAAAAAGTAACTTTCAAGAATAAGAATTGTTTTTTGTGTCTACGTTTTTTCAGTGGACATAAAAACTATAATGTCATTTTTTAAATGAAAAGTGAGTAAATTGTTGTCATTGATCCTTTAACTGTGAGAAATACAAAAAATACATTTATGCATTCCCCTGCATTAGTAGATAAACTAGTATGAACATTATATAAATGATGCATACTCTTGAGTATGCATCATTTAGGGGAACATTATATAAAAAATACATGTTCTCCTTTTGATAATGGGGCATCCTTTGCATTCACTCAGAGGGAGGCACTAGGGCCCAATGTCTTTCATGCACAAACTAGACTTAGATGTTTAGATGAGACCAAGTCATCAGGTTTGATAAGAGGCCACAAGATTTAAAACAGTTGCGTTCAAGCAGAAAATATCTAAAACATTAAAGAGAACTGAAACATCACGCTTCCGAGCATCGGTTTCTGCCCTCGGTCTAAATGTCATGGGAATTCATGATGTCAGATGGACCTTTTAATTGGGATTATTAATTTGTCTGACTGTGCCTTGTTGTTCAAAAGGGGGATAGCTGCATCTATTATCAAGAAAAAAACTGAACTAAACAGAGCAATTACTCAGAAACAGAGTCAATGCTGTTAAATCTACTTTTGCAAAAAAAAAAAAAAAAAGAGCATGTGAGTAATAGTAAAAGAGGATGCAGTTCAAAATGTACAGTTTTCACCAGTTTGGTTGTAGTAGAAAAATGTTTACTTCCTCCATCTATAGGTCTTCAGCTTAGAGGTGTCTTCAAATACCTTCAACACAAGACATGAAACCCCCTTTTTCACTCAAAACTCGAAACTGTCGGTTGTATCAGGTTTGCATGTTACAGAGCATGTGATTTCACTTCTCCTTTCACATGTTTGGGTCAAAACTTAGCAGTTTCAGTGACACAAACAATTCATGTTAAAATGAGTTTGCTTTGCATTGTTTGCACTTCCTGTTCAACACCAGAAGTGCCACAGTCTGTGGGTTTAATCATTAACTTTTATATAGTGGTTTCATAAATAATATTTGTTTTACAGGTGGAATTTCTGAAGATGGAAAAAGGAACCCAACCACAGGATATGGCTCCACCCTACCCTGGCCCTCCAATGAATTATGGCGGTATAGCACCTCAATCAGGCTTCCCAGCTCAACCAGGCTTCCCAGCTCAACCAGGCTTCCCAGCTCAACCAGGCTTCCCAGCTCAACCAGGCTTCCCAGCTCAACCAGGCTTCTCCGCTCCTCCTGCTGGATACCAGGGAGGCATGTGGTCACTTCTTAATTTTCTAGTGTTTGACAGCATGCTCTATAAAATGCACAACAAAAAAATCTTAAAATGTGGGAAATTTATGGGTGTAAACTTCAAAACAAAAGTTGAAACGTACACTTTTTGTTTTTTAAGACAATTTGTCCTTGTTCTGCTGAACTATTTCTCTCCTTTTGCAGGTGTTGCATTTGCTCCAGCTGTAGCTGCACCTGCAGGTGAGGCAGCCTCCCCCAGGAACACACTGTTACATGGAAAACAAACATGTCTTCCTATGAAAGCAAGCAAAACGTTGCAGTTCAGATAATACATCACAATAAAATGCTCTTTCCGTTCCACCACCACTTCAGTGGGCAGAAGCATTATGGAAATCTTTCATTCTGAAAGAATGGGACTATTTGTGGCGTTTGGCCTTAACAGAAAGCTTTTGTTCTCAGTGTATTCCCAGCACAGTTGCATTCTGAAATTTGATTTGTTGACAGGAAATTCCCAATCTAATTTTGCTTGTCCATTAAAGTAAAAGTGAAATATTATTTATCCATTAGTCTGTAAGCAATAGTTTGACCAAAAAGAGCAGTCTGACACACTCCACCCAAATTCCTTATTATTATATTTCAAATTTTCCTCTCCTCTTTCCTTATTCTGTATATTCTAACATAATATATATTAAGACAAATGGCTGAGTGATACCAATCTGCCATTTCATAGAATATGTAAATATTATTACATAACAATTGCTACATCTACAGCCTCTGCTGGTGACTTTTAGTCACTGTTTTCTCCTAAGATACAGTTGTGGTTGCTCATGGGAAAATGTCAAGATACCATAAATGTCTTCAGTGTTTGTTTTTTTTTATTACCCATAAAATACAAATTGGAACAATTTTAATATAAATGCCCACACAAGCTCATAAACTTATAAAGCAAAGAAGCTGCAGTTTCCCCCATACATTAACTAGGGGTCAGGACTTGTCTTTATTTTGAAAATCACTGACAGAATGAAAACTTGACATTGACAAATGTTTGACAAACAGCACCACAAAGATGCTGTTCTTAAAGAATCCCTTCATTACATTCCTGATGTGACAAAGGGGTATTTCAAGATGCTGTAAAAATGTCCATAACCATCTGATATTTTCTTGCTTTTTTATTTTGCAGCCTTGAAATTTATGATATTTTTTGTGACAGACCAGCACATGATAGGACATGATTGTAAAGTAGAAGAATAACTTATGGTGAATAAATATCTGAAGATTGCAGACTATATTTTTCTGGAGTCCCAGTTACTATGACCAATGGATTCTGGTAAATACAAGATATTTATATGAATCTTCACTTTCCCTAAATATACAACCACAGCTATAGTTAAGATTAAACCCTCTGCATATGTTATAATGGCCTAGTCAAAGTCAAGACATAATGTTTATCACAAGAATCTGTGGAAACATTTGAAAATAGCTGTCACAGAAGCTCCCGGTCCAGTCTGAATGAATCTGAGATATTTTGAACAGAAGAATGGGCATACAATTAATTCCCTGAAAATTAAAGTCATGAAGATACATTTGTTGACAGACGTTATTCAAACTGCACACAGTTTGCACACACAGAGCAAATGCCATCTTTCAAAATTTGTTTATTTTTTAAAACTGATTCATTTGAAATCTTTTTAAAACCTAGTATCCTACTTTGAATAAAAATCTATCTCTGACTGCTATTTTGAGGCAGAAAGAAAAAAAAAGAATTTAACTGCACATATAACAACAAAATCTGTCAAATTCTTGAATTATTTTTGAAAGAATATTTAAGCTTTTTTTTTAATTTCATTGTGTTTTGGGTCTTTCAGTGTCTCACGTAGTAGTTGCTCCAACATTAGGAGACGTTCCTGGTCAGACTTTGTGTCCTCACTGTCAGCAAACTGTGATCACCCAGACAGAGCACATGCCAGGATTGTTGGCCTGGGCTATTTGTGGAGGAATGACCATCCTGGGGTATAAACCTGCTAATTATTCAATATCTTGGAACTTAAATTTCTTTAATAATAAATACAAATAACGACAATTGCCTAGATTCTAACAGAATTTCAAATTTTTCCACATACAGATGCTGGCTTTGCTGTTGTATCCCGTTCTGCCTCGACTCCTGTAAAGATGTGGAGCATCGTTGTCCAAACTGCCAACACGTCCTCTACATATACAAACGGATGTGAAATCACAAAAAGAAATAAAAATCATTGCGATCCTCTTCCTTTACTTTATAAATACAAATAATAATATATGTTAAGTCCAAAGAGATACAGATTGCACTTGAATATGTGATTAGGTATTTTAAAAGAAGTTAGGATTAGGCAATCAAAGGAAATTTTGCTTTAAATTCTTCAGTAAAATAATTGTTTGCTTTCATTTTGGTTGTCACATATTTTGTTCAGAATATTGGTGTGGCTTTTTGTTATACTTCTCTGCTTCACACAGATTTTCAGCTAAAGTTAAAACTGAAGACAATTTATTATTTTTTTTTAAGTTATTTAGTAACTCCAAGACCAAAGATATGATAGAGCTTTTCTCTAAATGAACACAGATATAGTTTTTATACCTGTTCATTAAGGTGGTTAAAAAAGTAAAATTATTAATATAATATAATATAATATAATATAATATAATATAATATAATATAATATAATATAATATAATATAATGTAATATAATATAATATAATATAATATAATATAATATAATATAATATAATATAATATAATATAATATAATATATTATAATATAGTATAATATAATAAAATGAAATAAATGTCACCATTACAAAAAGTATAAAACTAACACAGTTTTATGCTGTATTTCTTTAAAAAACAGCATTTGAAAAACAATGTCATGCTGGCAGTGAAACATAGTGGTGGTAGTAAGATGATATGGGCCTGCCTTGCAGCTAAAAGACCTGCATGATTTGGTGCTTTGTGTTATAACCATAAATTTTACTCTCTACCAAAAAAATCCTGATGGAGACTACCAGATCTGAATAGAATCAGAACAAACAATGAACAGAAGGAGAAGTGAAACTTAAGCTCAGTTATGTACTCTGTCAGAACAATGATCCGAAACACACCATGAATTAAAGCAGGGTGACATCGAGCTTTTGGAATGCACAAACTGAACAATTTTTATATTACTGCATTATACTTACACATTTTTTCCACTATTTTTCATAAGTAGGAGTTTTTCCTGTGTTGCATATTTGACCATACTGCACAGTGTCTCTTATTTTTATTGATAGTTGTATGTATCTGTGTAAGTGCGTTCGCCTGGAACTGCTGATGACACACAAAGGGACAATGAAGGATAATTTTATATTATCCTATTCTAAGAGATGAAATATCGATTGTTCAGCATGCCATCGTCATCTAATCTGGTGAGTAATAATAGAGCATAGCTTTTAGTTACAGATTTCTGTAATGTTTTGATTGTATTAGAACAGCACTGTTTCCAATCTATGAGCAAAAAGGAAAAATAAAAAATAAATAAATAAATAAAAGAAAAATAATGATAATACTTTTTTACTAGTTTTTTACAATGAGTATTGACGAGGTATGAGCACAACAGTTTGTCACCGCAAATGGTCTACGTTTGTAGCATGATGTGACGTCATCACGTGATCCAGTCAACGACTCAGCTGTTGGACGGTGGATTCAAAGATCGTTAGAAATGTTGTAAATCAGACCTTCGAACGTGAACGTGCAATCTCAAATTACGTATATCATCGCTCTGATTACAACCGGATTGCAAAAAAAAGAAAAAAATTAAAAATCACCCGACCCAAAAAGAAAATAAATACATGAAAGAGAAAAAGTTATACATATTTTTCGGTATAAACGACTTTTAGAAAATCGTTTATACCGATTTATAAATGACTAATGGGGATTTGTATCTGTGCTTTTCGGCAAATGAAACACAATTTTGTGTCTGAACACTGAACACTAAACGTTGTGGTGTTTATCTAAGGATGAATTGGAATCCCAAACTTTCGGAGAGCACTTGAATGCAGCACGAGACGAGCTAGGAATAAATAGGAAGATATCCACGTAGCTTATATATCTGTACGCCGTTACAAACGTGTCCGTTTATTTAACGAAAACGTATTTTAATTTAGGGGATATATGTGTTCATAGTGGCGGGTTAACGCGGACAAGACCCCAAACCGGCCGGTCCTTTTTGCTGTAAGGGAAAAGGACTAAAAATGGAGCTGGAAGACGGAGTTGTGTACCAGGACGACCCGGGGACATCTGCGATGATGTCGGAGCGGGTCTCGGGCCTGGCCAGCTCCATCTACCGCGAGTTCGAGAGGCTCATCGGGAAGTACGACGAGGACGTGGTGAAGGAGCTGATGCCGCTGGTGGTGGCCGTGCTGGAGAACCTGGACTCGGTGTTCGCGGAGAATCAGGAGCACGAAGTGGAGCTGGAGCTGCTGAAGGAGGACAACGAGCAGCTCATCACCCAGTACGAGCGGGAGAAAGCGCTGAGGAAACATGCGGAGGAGGTGGGCTGAAAGGGAGAGGGGGCACGAAACAAACAAACAAAAAACAAGCTGTTGTCTTTTTAGAGGTCAGCGAGAGACGCCTGAGGTTCATTCTCCTCCCAGCATCCCTAAGTGGTGAATCCACGTGGCGTGGCAGCATCCACAGAGCTCACTGAGGATGTAAACAAGACTAACAGCAGACCCAGTAGTTATAGTCAGAGGGCTTTTCTGGTAAAGGAGTCAGTGCAATAACACACTAGTCACTATGTAGTACACTAGCACGTCCAAAAAAGCCATGTAGGCTCAGCCTTCTATCAGATACACCTGTAATATTTGAGCTTAGTCATTGCATCAGATAGTGAAGTCACGTCTGAAGGAGCAGGTGACGTGACTCAGCGATTTGGGCCCTCTCTCCTTTATTTGTGCACGTCTAAATGCCTAAAACAGATAGGCATAAACAACACGCAGCTGTTGATATAAATTTACCTTAATCATCAGCACTAATGTTAGGTAGATTTTTAAATAGTCAACAGACAAAAAGAAGGCATTTATTGCTAGTATAATTACCAAGCTAAAGTACTTTCAGCTGGAGTAAGAGTAAAAATTATACTAACTGTGTAGTTTTTCCACTTTTGAGCATTATATATGATTAAGTTCTGCTTTCAGGATGATGGAAGTAAAGACAAAGAAACCATTATTGTTTATGTATTCTTAAATAAAAAAATTAAGAATTCAAAATGTAAAATATAAGACTGAATTGTAAACAATAACTGGCTACACTTCAGTCATAAGTTGAACACTGTAGAAAAAAGAGCAGTTTTAATTAATGTACTTAAAGATGCACTAATTTTGTGAATGACTTGTTTATTAAGTCATTTACAAATGACTTCATATCATTTAAGATTTTCTCTTGTTTGAATTTTATCTATTTACATATTCACTCTTAATTGTGAGTAGTTTGGGTGCTTCTCCACATAGTCTGACTCTGCACACTAATACATGCACATTGGCAGATTAACAGCCAATGTGTGGGTAAACTTGAAAAACATGGCAGGGAAACTTGTCTAACCTCAGAGTGAATTCGGGATCAAATACTTAGAAACATTGTCAGTTGATATTCTAATTCTACCTAAAATTAGTAATATGAAACATAGTGGTATAAAAAAGCAGTTGTAAGGTCTGGAAAAATGCTAAAAAAACAATGCAAATGTTAAATCCATGTGTTCACACATTTTTGCCTGCTTCTATTTCATCATTTTCTAATGTCAGTTCACACTAATATACGAACAAATATACATTTATTTTATTTGAGTAGTTCTATTTTCAAGAATTCTGGAAAAAAATACTCAAAGATTCAAATCTGTGTGTTACATTCTGAAAACTTTGCATTTTCTAACTTGTCAACTCTCGTATGATATGAGAGATTGTGACCACTGGTCAAACCAAAATAACTATAAACATCTTATTATTTATTGGAGTTGTATGACCACACATCTGTACAACAAACTATGAGGAGAATATAGGGAATTACTTTATATCGTAGGCTGTCAAAGCAGGAGGAAAACTCCTATTGAAGGCAACTAAAGAAATCAAAAGTCAGTTACAAAATGGCCAAAACAAAGAAGGTATAAAGCTGCAGTAGAGATAGTTTGCAGGGTAAATGTGCGTACTTGTCATCTGTTTTAAATATTGTAATTCTCAACTTATGTTCGTGTTTGTTTATGGTGTCTGCAATGAACCACAGTGTTGTACAAACGTCGATGTGATGCGAGTCGGAGCGTCTGCCACAGTTTGTGTCTTTGGCCCACGGCTCTGCCACAGTAGGGAGGCTGTCCCAGAATGCAACACACGCTAGCTAACAGAAGCAGGGAGACAGCAGGCACAAACACACACAGTTAGTAAATTCAGTCCAAACACAAATGGTTTAAAGTCATAAAAAAGATGTTTGTTAGATTATTAATGCCAATTTTTAAAATTAATTTCTCTGTGGAAGAGTGAATGGGAAGAGACACATCCAGCCTGCTGGTTACTTCCAGGTCATGTGATTCTTTGTCAAATTAGAAACATCCTCCAGCCTCCATTTTTTCCCCTATTGTCTTACTGTTTTGGTTTTAAGCATCAGCAGACAAGAGCCCAAGTGCACTAGAAGAAGGATGCTGCTTCCAGATGAATCTAATTTAATTTTTGCATTTTATTTACTGAATTCATGGCTTGTAGTGAAGTGAGAAAGTAAGCTTCCACAAACAGCCGTTTACTGGCCTTTACAGCAGGATTAGCTCTTATCTAATGCGATTCTCATTTTATTTTCTCTTATAGAAAAATGCATTAAAAGATGCAGAGGTAAAATTAAATTATGGAAATTAATTACTAGATAAAAAATAATTGATTTTGTGTACATTCAGGGATCTATCCAGCAGAAGGAATAATGCATTCCAGTTTGATTTTCCTTCCAAGTTAGCTTTAGTAACTCTTTAAGAGCAGAGTGTTGCTTTTATTGATAATACAACATTTTTACTTTAGATATGTAATAAACACATTTATTTTTAAAGCAATTGACATTTAATGAAGATATTGTTTTAACTCCACATTCATTCTAAGTACAAGGCTGTTTCAGTATTTGTTCTTCAAAGCAAAGGAAGAGCTGTGTGCCAACAGGAAGAAGGAGAGCGACATCAGGGTCTTGGCTTGCTTGGCTGGACAGGAAGTGGACGTATGCAGATACCACATATTTTCCCATCAGGGAGTCCGCCTAAAGGGGACCAGAAAAAACTGAAATATATTATCTATAATTCAGACATTTCCAAATCATTTAGCACAAAAACAGTTAATGGTTCCTTATAATCCTAACGATCCTGTGTAACAGTGGCATTGCTACTGAAAAGCAAAACAAAGCAAAACCTTTACTCGTTTCTAATTGTGAATGCTAGGTAAGATTTGATGACTTTGAAAAGAATTCTAGTTTGTCTGACTGAGCCTTCTGCGTTTGTCTGTGTTTGTTTTGAGTAGAAGTTCATTGAATTTGAAGACACTCATGAGCAGGAGAAGAAGGACCTGCAGAACCATGTGGACCGGATGGAGTCTCATTCACGACAACTGGAACTCAAAATCAAGAACTATGCAGACCAGAGTAAGCACACACAGACAAAATCACTGATTCTCTGTGCTCATGGCAGGGGTGGGCGATATGTACTCAGAATTTTATCACAAGATTTTGTAGCACTATTGTGACAGCAATAAAGATTATGATTAGAAAAAACTATTTATTACTTATATTATAGGTAATTGTATGACTGTGTGGCACAGTAGCGCACCATAAACAAATACTGTGTTTGAAAAACCATCCCATTTGAACAAGGCTTCTTAAGAACCCTGTATACTTAAGAAAAGTGTGATTTTAATCACTAAACTGGACTCAGCAACTGCATTTAATGATATTTTTGAAATTACTAATATTTATTAATGCTTCAAAATGAAAACGTGGACAAAATAGCACAAATAGCATTTCTGGACATACTGTCATTTTTTCCCTCTTATTTAAAATTAATAACTGAAATTTATCATGACAATAACAAATCAGAATTCTTATGATAAGAAATTTTTCACAATAATTGATAAACAATGCTATAAATGCCTATCCCTAGCTCATGGTAGTTTGATAAAATGCATTCATAAACCCCTTAAACACTTTCACTACTGAATGCCTGAACACTGATCATAAAACCTAAATGTCTGTCACCTAATTATAATTCCTAAAATAATAAATTATAACCCTCACTACTAGGTTGTCTATACATCCAGTTTAATCCTCTTGTTAATCGTTGATTGTCTCTACATAGTTTAGGTAAAGGTGAATGTGGAACGGGAAACAGAGAATGAAAAATCATCAATTTCAAGAATTAAAAACTGTAAATCTGCCATAAATTCCTATTAATAATTCACTTTTATATTGAGTCTGAAATTGTGTGGAACTTAATAAAAATATGTTGACAACCTGAAGGTCGATCGGTCCATGTAAATTTGGTCAGGAGGACTGCCTGCCTGTAATAGGATATAAAGCCAAAATACCAGATACATACTTTTCAGATCTGTCTTTGTGCTGGGAAATGGTAATGGGATTACGGGATTTGTGTCATTTCCTATAATACTGCTGTGCATTCCCACTCATCTCACTGGATTAAGCGAAAGAGGAGAATTTGGCTAATACTTTCTGTCTTGGTGGAAAAATTTGGATTAGTTGTGCACAAAGCAGCAGAAGCTGGTTAAAGTGAGTCATTCACTTAGAGCTTGGGAATAGGATAGATGCTCGTTTATTTCCCCACATCCTTGTATTCATGTTTCTCTTTGACTCACTGAGCTCTAGAATACATGTCGTCCTTTCAGTGAACACGCAGTTTGATCGGTCAGGAGTTGGAGCTAAATCATTGCCACTCCCTGTGGTAAATCATTCATCCATTCCTGCATGTTGAAGTGCTTGATCTGATTGTTTTTAGAGTCATAGTCCACAGCTACTGTGAAGTTGATAAGGTAATAGTCAGTGGAGGATCAAACACAATCTCAATGTGCCAGACAACTGCCCAGACTCATCGCAGTTGTCTTATTATCATCTGAATATGATTGGTTCAGGTGTCCAGGATCATCCTGTTGAACAGATGTGAATGAATCAAACACAGAGCATATATACCTGCAAATTTCTCAGTGTTTACATTTGATCATTTTTCTATTTTTGCTATAATTCATAAATGGCAATTGCATAATAATAATATATTCCTAATACTTATCATAATCGCAATGTTTACCTTTATAGACACTCCTCCATGTTTACCAGTAAGTGACATCATGATAAAAAGTCTGCTGAACACGTTTTAAACATGAAGGAAATTATGTAGTTTCCTTTCCTCCTGTGTTTTGTTTGCATATCCTGTATAGGTGGATGTAACAGTTTTAACAAATGTCTGTCTACATATATTGCTTAGTTGCACTGAACATAGGGAAAATAAGTTGATAAGTACATTTTTTGTTTTACAGTGGAGTGTTTACATCGTTTGTCTATGACCTTTAGCTCCTTAACAAATATCTCTTGAGCAGGATGAATGTTCTCATGCCAAGCAGCTTTTTGAGATGGGGAATAATATAGCAGTTTTCTAATATTTCTAAGCACAGTTATCTCTTGCCCAATGACCGCTGGAGATTGGCACCACAAGCAGAAGCAAATGCCAGTAATCAGATTTTTCTTCTTATTTGCATGCAAAAAGTATTTTTATTGTTCTTAAGTCCATCTAAACAGCATGGCTACTAGGTGCGCAACACATCTCTGTTCACTTCCATATTTGTCTCTTGAGATTTGATGAGTCAAACCAGCTAAATAAAATCCCCTCCGTTTGTGTCAAAATCCACACTCGAGTGAGACATCATCCGGCAACATGGTTACAGCCGGGGCAGCTCTAATTGATAGTATTCAGGCTTTCCTCTGTAAATCTGTCTATAGCAGCAGCTCACAGCACAGTTTAGTCTAAAGCTGGTTCACTAACAAGGATTATGTATTTTTGCCATTTTGTGCGTTGACCTAACACTGAAACGTATTTATAAACTTGAATTTATAACGTAGGGTATTACACATTTAAGTCAACAATCATGTACAGGCTTTAAAAATCATTAAAGTTCATTTATGTGTTGGTTTGTTCTTTCACATATTTTGGTATTCCATGTATTTCTGGGATCTCTCCCTCTTTTACATGTTTAAAAATGACCACATGAAACTGAAAAGTGTTTCTGTCTTATTCAGTCAGCAGGCTGGAAGAGCGAGAGCTGGAACTGAAGAAGGAATACAACTCTCTGCATCAGCGGCACTCTGAGGTACAGAGAAAGAAAGAGGAGAGAAGGGAATATTATAAAATAAATCATCAATATTCTCTGAGTGTTTGCGTTTACTTCTACAGATGATCCATAATTACATGGAGCATGTGGAGAGAATCAAATTGCAGCAGATAAATGAAACATCAGAGTCTACGGCTGGTGGCCGGGTCAGGTGAGACGAACTTGAATTGTTTGGGTTAGATGGATAGGGACTCTCTCGTTTCTTTTGTCTGGGGACTTGCTGCTTGTGATCTCAAACTATGTTTTGAAACATCCCTTTAGGAGAGAACGGCCTCTTTCTTTAGGGATTTTCCCCTCCTCTGGCGGAGCATCTGTGATAATCCCAGATTCCCACACCAGAGTGGAGACGCCAGGCACAGTGGGCTGGAGGTTTACTGACTCAGCTCAGCTGTGCTCCAACACTAGTCTGAAGGTGGGTGTCTTGGTCGGTCCTCCCTAGATTATTTTAGTGAGATTCTTCCGTCACAGAGTAGTTTCACGTCTTATTCAGCTACATCAGGCTTCCGATACACAAAGACATTTGGAAAAAGGCTTTCTGTCATGCAAGGACCTTTGTCTTCACATGTCACGTTCTGAGCTCCATGGCGTCTCAAACTAGCCGTTGTTTTTGCAGTTGATGAAATCATAAATCAAGCAGACATCTTCTCACATTAAAACATAAGTATACAAAAGGTTAAATTAAGATTAAATTATTTAACTACATGTGTTGCCTGTTTCAGGTTTTTCTACTGAAGCATTTTGACCTACTAGCTTTGGCTTCAATCCACTAAAAAAATAAGAGTCTCTTTGATAGGGGTTGTGTGTGTGTTTTAGTTGGTCTCTGACAAGACCACCTCTGTTGTCAAAGTCTTCTTTAACCGCTGATGAATATGCAAGCTGCCTCTCCCTTAGTGGCCAGTGGAGATAATTAAATGTGTCACTTAAATGTTTATTATTATGACCTTTTTCTCTATAGTTTGATTCTACTAATAATTTACAGTTCTGTGAAAAAGTGCTTTTTTCCCCTTTACGGATATGTTACCTTTATTTTCTTGTCGCATTTAAAGGGAAGTATTACGTAAAGTCAACTTTTTTGAGCTTTTACATCATCTTTTGATGTTATTCCGTCATCAAAAACACACTTGGAGTGTTTCCTTGATTCTTTCATGCATGTTTGAGAAATCCTTAAATCTCCCATGGCAACGCTGTACAAAGCAGTTGGAAGGAGCGAGTGTCTACTTCAAGGACCAAGCTCCTTCATGGAGCTGCAGTTTCTAAGTTTCTATGCGAAAGCATAGAAACTGACTTTCCAAACACACAGTTTGGATAGTTTCTTCCCTTAATAAATGAAACTTTATTGTAAATACAGAATTCTGTAATTACTTAGTAATATTTGTCTGATTATAAAATTAGTTTGATGATTTAAAACATGCCAGTTTGACAAAGAAGCAAACTGGAGTCTGTAAGTGACTCCATTGTTTTCCACAACATTGTGTGTTGCGAGTATCAGAGTTTTTAATTGATGTAAATCTAGAAACTGGGATTCATTTTAAGGTTTATGTTTTTTGTTATTATTTCAATAACACAGTAATATTAGAACAGGTATTTTTGCTCAGTATGTTGGAGTGTGTGGTAGTTTGGACTGGGAGCGTGGCAGCATTATTTTATTACTCCACAGTTTTCTTTTATTGTTGTTATTGTTATTGTTAAAAATGGGACATTAGCTCTGCAGAGCAAAGCATGATGGGAGCAATGCTGATGCATGGTCCATATCCAGTCACATAGAGAGAAAGCTGCAATCCGATTGGCTGTTATATAATTGCAGGAGGTTTATTGTAAAATTTTGGTACTTTTTTAACATCAGGAGCTTTTTTATGAACAATGGCTTTTTTGTTTTTACAGTGAGGTCATATTTATTTATGTCTCACATTTTTCCTGCAGCCTAAGGATAGACTTGTTGCATTTAATTACACGCATGTAGCTGCATGTTAACCACTGTCTGCAATATCATTTATTTAGACAAAACCATTTCATTGCATCTAAAAATTGTATATTTACAGTATTTATTTTTTTTAAATAGTAATTTTGCAGCAATTAAATGTCTCTCCTTAATGTTAATAGTAATTCAGTAAGTGATTGACTTAAGTGCTAACTTACTAACAGCAATATCTCTGCTTGTGAAGCTTTGATGCAAAGCAATGATTTTTTCCAGAGGTAATCATGGTTGACAAATAGAGAATGATTTCCAGCTCTGATTCCTTTTAAAGCAAGCATCCTGCAGCTGTACTGTCCTCATTAACACTTTCCTGTGAGCAAACAATAAGGTCATTGAAATGAAGCCAGCAGGTCACTCTAAGGCAGAGCTATAATAGAGTTCAAATGAGATTTTAGTCAATTAAAGATGCAAAATATATCAAATTTAATCTCTCAGTACATATAATAATGCAATTACAACTTTATGATTGTATTTGAGGTTCTTTGCATTTATAGTTTTAATGCTAATGATTTTCTGACGTGGATTAAGACACTGAAGCTTAGAGAGTGGTGAAGACATGAGAAGAAAGGATGAGAATAAATGGGAAATGTTGGTTAATCAGAATATTTAAGCATAATATTCTGTTTGCAGGTTTAATTTTGTGCAATTTCTCAACACTCCTCATTTCAATCAAGATTTGAAGCAAATTCCCACCATAAAAACTGAAGCGGTAGAGTTTTGCAACATCTGCAGAAGTTAAGGTGTTTCGTTTATCCCACTCCATAAACCTTCCTCAAATAAAGTGATTATGCATTATTTTGAATATAGTCTGTCTCATTTTTCAGTGCTGTGGTTTCAGAGTGCAGACTGGACAAAATTGTTGCAAGTAAGAATTACTGTAACTTGATGTTGACAGAGTTTTAATTGTGGACTGGAAAATACAGAAATTGTTTTTAGATTTATTTGCGTTTCAAATGGCTTTTTCTCTTTCTATATTTAACTAATTTAAATAATTTGTGGTGCTTTTTTACGCTGAGAAAAAAATGAGAGACAAGCTCAGTAAATATGTTTCAGTTGAACAATCATTGGTAGCTGAACTATATAAACACAGCTATCAAAATGAAAGATTAGTGAAATATATTTTCATGACACAAACAGCCTCAACAATCCATTATACTGCTGTAAAAAAAAAAAAAAAAGTTGAGTTTTTGTTGTCTCATTGTTTTGCTCTTTAAATTTTTAAACTGAATTTGATGTCTTGAGATCTTCTCTAAACACTCGGTCTCCTCTGAGCCAAACAGTGAGAACCACTAATAGTTTTCCACATAAGTGACCACATAGGCTCACAGGCTTTCCATTCACTTCACCGTCATGCACACTTTTCAGTGTCTGCATTTCTGCTGAACTGCTTCTGCACATGCAAGCTTCATTCTTACTCTCGCCCCTACCCCCTCCTGAAAGCAGTTGGACTTTGTCGACCCCCAAAAGGAAAGGGAGGGTAAGAGTGCGCAGGACCCTGCTTGGGGAAAATCACTGGCAGACGACTGCAAGGTAGTTGGACGAGTGTCTGTGCCGGCCGGCACTCTGGCTGCCGATGCCACAGTTCGTTGTTTGCATGCGTGTCGGCTGTAGTTTCATCTTTTTCCAAAGAGTTGCATCACTTAGAGAACCTCACCTCAGAGACCCCCTGTGCTGTGCAGTGCCACATGCAACCATGAAGGCAAAACCAACGTATGGGAACTGCTTAATTGTTTACTTGTTAACGCCAACAGCAGCCTGGTTGCATCTGGCCTCTTTTTATTTCAGTTAAAAAGGCATGAATTTTGAATTTTGGTTGCTTTATGCTTGTGCTTCATTCGTGTTTATTAACCGTCATAGCACTGTACAATAACAAACCTTTAAAGCTTGCTCTCTGCCTCCTAATGCTGTAGTTTTGTAAAAGATTTTTTCGGAAACAGCTTTTAGTTTATGATCCTCCCTGGATTAATGTCGTGTAGATTCATCCTGCTGTGTAAATCCCTTCTGTGTAGCTGTTCACGGATGTTGTACTAAGCCCTCCACAGTCTGTAGTGGTTTGTCGACTTTGTATTGTGTTCTGTATGTCTTGTGACCTGAATCTGTCTTTTCATTTCATAATATTTGGATTAATTTGCCATTTTTATTTAGATCTTTTAAAATTTTCTCTAACTAATTGCCTATTCAATGAAAGGATGAACTGTCAAACATCACTGGCTCCAAACTGGCAACACCGATATCAACCACGCTCACAGGCATAGAGAGAGAAGATGGGGACAGTAAGAGTACAGAGGTCCAGGTTGCACCAGGAACCAGATCCATATCAGTCGGTACGTTCTTACATCCAGTGCATCATTCAGTTGTTGTTTTACTTCAAAGTATTTTATTCAGATTTGATCTGATTTGCCAACGAGATGGGGAACTAAAACTAAGTCTGAAGCAAATTGATACATGTTGTTTTACGTACAAAACTTTGAGAAAGGTGGTTTGGATTTCAATTCTGCTAATTAATATTCTGTAGAAGCACCTTTTGTTGCAATTACAGCTGAGTGTTGTAAAGCATGTCTTTCCCAGCAAGTATGTGCACATCTTTGACAAACATTTTCTCCACTCTTCTTAAAATCTAGCTCAAGCTCACTCACATTGAATGGAGATCATATGTTGCAGTTTGGTTTAGGTTTTGGGCTTTGACTGGGCCATTGTAACATATGAATGCACTTTAATTTTCCCCATTCAATTGCTGCTTTTTTTGGAAACTGTGGGTTTAGTTTTATACAGGTAGATTGTAAAAACATCAGATGAAATTGGACTCTGCCCTCTTTTAAATTTTTATTTACTCGTGTAGGTTTGCCTGACAATGAGGAAAACTCAGAGGTGCAGGACATTATTGAGTCCACACCAGAGCTGGACATGGATCTGATTGCTTACAAACCTTGCAGGTAGAGCAACAGGCGCTTGGTTTGCATCAAGTTTTTTCTATGCTCTAAAACAGAATTTTCTCATTGCGGCTACTCTTCCAGCACTCCCACAAAAGGTATTGAAAACCTGGCATTTGACCGAAACACAGACTCCCTGTTTGAGGAGCTGTCGTCTGCAGGCACGGGGCTCATAGGAGACGTAGATGAAGGGGCCGATCTGCTGGGTGAGTTAAAACTACGTTTGTTTGGATTTGAAAGTGATCGCTTTTATCCTGTAATATTTACATTTGTCTAATGCAGCTTCATTTTCAGTTTTTGGTCAAAGAAAAAATGTAAACAGTATTCACGTTTTGTGTGTTTTCTGAGTCGTCATGATTAAATGTTTCACACTGCTCTATTTTTTTGTCTTTCACATATTTTAAGAAGGAAAGGTGAACTGTGGGTCCTGGATTTTTACTCTTTACCATCACAATGAGTGACTTTGATCTATTTTTAACTTTGCCATGTAGTTTAGAACAGTTATATGACTTGGCACTAACATTATTTTATTGCTATTAATCCTTTTAACTTTACTGCCAGCTGCAGAGCTGTAGGAAAGTATTTATACCTTGAACCTTTTGTCACTTTACAACCACAAACTTCTGTTTCCTTTTCTTTGTTCTAAACCAAATGAAAGCAGTGACAAACTGTGAAGTGGAGGGGAAATTAAAAAAAAGTTATTACACTTTTATTTCAAATAAACATCTGAAAAGTGTGGCCTGCATATGCATTTGGCCCAATCTACTCTGATACCTAGAATTAATCTAGTTATTAAATTGGGTCTACCTGCTTATAAGTCAGTCTATAATTATTATCAGTCCATCCTGGATTTTGCGATTGTTTTTGTTATAAAATCACAGACTTTGTGGAGTTCTTAGAAATATTTGCTGGAAATTTCCTGATATTTGTGCTTATCTATGATGCTTAGTCTGACTCGTCCCTCTTCAGAATGACACATTTCTTTGAGTTGGTCTGTGACAAGAAATAGCAATATATACAGAAATTGGTTTCCATGTCTTGTGACAAAATGAGGCATAAATATTCCTGTAAATTACTGTAAATCCTAGTTGTCCTAACCTGTGTATTATAAAGTAAACCACCACCAGCAGCATAATATAGTTAATAGTGGCCAGTTTCACCTGCTCCACACTTCTGTTCCCCACTGTGTGCTCTGGTCCAGCTGTTAAATACTCTCCCAGCCATGTATCCATGGTAACATCACCTCTCTCTCTCCTGTATCCCATTCTCTGGCTTTTATCCATAATCCCAGTGGAGTACTCTGGTGTGTATAATCTCAATGTTTTCCCCTGATTTACAGTTTTCTGTCATGCCCCCTTGACTTCTCCTCTTTAGTCACCCTCTTTCATATGCACCATTGTTATACCTCAAACCTTCATTTTCATTATGTTAGTTGGCATTAGTAAAACACGGTTTATTCCTCGGCTTTGTTTTTTTTACAAGGTTTTCCTGCATGAGTGATGGAGTTGAATCCTTTCTTTTCTCAGCGGTAGCCGTATATTTTTAGCCTCGTATTTTTATTCCTGTCTTCTGATGCTTTAATAATCAAATGTAACCAGCCTAAGAGATTTGGGAGCAGCTCTTCCTTTATCTGCTGCTACAGATTTAGCTCTGGCTCCGTCATCATTTTGGTCATTTCACTGTCTCATGCTTTTCTCCATTTCTCTATCTCTCTCTTTCTCTCTTTCTTACTCTTCTGCCTGACTCGGATTGCATGGTTTTCTCAGACCTTAGTTTGATTGGTAAGACCTCACCTGCTCTACCCATTTCTCTCCGGTCAGTCATGTGACCTGTGCTGTGCTGCTGTGTGTCATTGTTGTTTTGTGAATGTAGTAGATATCCCAGTAGAAGTTTTCCGTGTTTGTTAATATTAGATTAAATTTTGTAGTCGTAGTCATAAAATATTAGAACTTTAGATTAATGTTAATTTTTAAAATAGATTTTATGTCTCCTGAAACATGAGTGTTGCTCACTCTCCTGTTCAGGAATGGGTCGCGAAGTCGAGAATCTAATCCAGGAAAATTCACAGCTGCTTGAAACAAAGTGAGTATGCAAAAAAAAAGAAAGAAAAGAAAAACACAAAAGTCTTTGAATTTACTTAAATTTACTTGTGCAGTAACTAAATTTTGGCTGGTTTTTTTTCAGGAATGCTCTGAATGTGGTTAATAAAGATTTGATCCTGAAAGTGGATGAGTTGACCTGTGAGAAAGAGGTGCTGCAGGGAGAGATGGAGGCTCTGGTGCTGGCAAAAAACAAGATGGAGGAGAAAAACAGAGAGTTGGAGGATGAACTGAAAAAGTAAGAAATAAAGCTATATATTTCTTTCATTTCACATATTAATTGATAAATTAATATTTGATAAATATTAATTTATCAAATATTGTTGTCTAATAATTATTTGACCCCATAGGAGCAGAGAAAATAATTCCCAGACATCAGTTGATGTTGTAATATGAAAATAAACATAAAGATGAATTGGTCATATCATTTCAAAGTCATAACACAGCAGAATAGTGTGAATTTCACCCATGATCTCAGTGAAACTAATCATGGAGGACATGAAGATTGAGTCAGATGCTTCAAAAATATAGCAGGACTTAATGTCCTAACCTCCACTTCCTCTTGTTTTTCTCACCTTTACACCAACATCACACGTTATTCTGTGCTAGCATACGAGGTAACAAAGGAAACAATGTGACAGGAAAGCCACAGTAACACAAAAACCACAGTAACACAAAAACTTTAGAGACTTGACTCTACTTTGCTCTAGAATCTGACCAGTGTCAACCAAACTTTGGTCTCTTGTCTCATCTTGCTCTGCTGCTGCAGCTGAAGGTATTTTTTTTGTCTCAGCTGATTTAAGCTGAAGAACTACTACAATTGCTCAAATTTCTTTGTTGTTATTGTACATTAAAGAAATTATGTTTCTCTGCTAGTGCATTGAAAAATTTGACAGATTTATTAAACCAAAAAATACATGAAGACAATATGAGGATAGCATATCACCCATGAAGACTCTTGAAGACCATGCATTAGTCATTCTTGTGATTCATATATTAGCCTATGACAACAGTGTTAGTTTTTGATCATAGCTCTTTAGAACTACAAACTAATAAACAGCTAAATATTTCTGGTACATCCAGTTAAGTGAAGTAATTGATCTTTTCCAGAGTGAGACAGGAGATAGAGGAAGTGAAGCAGAAAAACAAAGATGAAGAAGATGTGAGTATCTTTTACTTTCATCTACACTGTCGATGTTCTTGCTTTTGTCCTAGAGATAAAGACTGTATTTCTGTGTTGCCTTGCCACAGAGTGAGGTTCCAACAGCTCAGAGGAAGCGCTTCACCAGAGTGGAGATGGCCAGAGTGTTGATGGAGAGGAATCAGTACAAGGAGCGGCTGATGGAGCTCCAGGAAGCTGTGAGGTGGACGGAGATGATCAGGTCACTAAAATAACTGCATGTGCTTTTAACTGTGGGTCTGTAGACGTCAGCCAACACAATAGTCATAATGTCTTCCCCTGCAGGGCTTCAAGAGAAAATCCGGCTCTCACAGAAAAAAAGAAATCGAGCATCTGGCAGTTGTGAGTCCTTCTAAATGTGCTTCATTGCATACTTTCCTCGTGACTTTACTCAGAAAACCAAGTTTTTCTTCAAGCTAACTTTTCTTTAAACCCATAAATCTGTTCTTTTCTTTTCTGGATTTGGTTTTGAATGAGCAGCATTAGGTAAAGAGGATTTGACCTTGTTGAACCTTGTTAAACTTCCCTCTACTGGCAAAGAACTGTTCCTGAGTTTTAAATGTATCTTTATCCAAAGTCATTGCACTGATTGGTTGCTGATGTTACTAACTTCTTAGAGAAGACTCTCCTTGTGTTCCTGGATCTTTCTTTTCTCCTGCCTGCTTTGTGCCTTTTGATGTTTTTTCTATTCTATTTGTGCCTATTCTATTTGTCTACCTGCAGAAAGCTGCAGTTAGACCACATATGCAAATGCTTCTTGCTTAAAATTCCTGTTTATGACTCCATAATAAGAGCATTTCTGCTTATGAGGAGTAATTCAGTAAGGACCCAAAAGTCGAATGCTTTATTTTATTTAATTAGAGTTAGAATCAGAATGAAATTTAATTCACAGTCAGTTACGTCTGATGTGTTTAAATGAGATTTTTTTTAAACAGTCGACGATCCAAATTTGGAAATCATCATGATTTGGTTGACTTATTGTTAGTTCGACTGAATAAAGATATTATGGAAAGTGTTATGCTAAAACTCCTAGCATGCTTTCTTGTTTGTCGTGGTACAGCAAATGTTGGTGCTCCTTTACTGTCCGGTTGGTGACCCCCTGCCTTGCTCTTCCCCTGCACTCCTGTTTGCTTTGTGCCCCCCTCTCGGCTTTCTGTAACTTCACCCCCCTGCAGCTTCAGCAGACTGTTTAGCTCCTCCTCCAGCTCCTCGGCCATGAAGACCGTCGAGGATCCGTCCAAATTAAAGTACAACTCCCCAGGCAGCCTGGTAAAGAGGAGCAGCACCTTCTCACAGTTCCCCACTGAGAAGTCCAAGATATTTGACTTCATGAATGAAGGGTGAGTGATGAAATGACATGGAGCGGATGAAGACAGCGGACCCGTTGGCTAACGATGTTCCTCTACATTTATGTAGGACGGAGCAGTGCAGCTCACCCTCGCACAAGGAGAAGAAGAAAGCCCAGTACCGACAGGTTAAGGCCCACATGCAGAAAGAGGACGGCCGGGTTACTGTGCATGGATGGAGCCTGCCGGGCAAACACAAGGTGAGAAATGATGAGTCAGGGTTTCATTTTTTAAGCAGATTTTTGACGTTGTAATCACAATGCAGATTACTGAGATTTTATTTGAGGCTGTTTTAGTAAGCACAATGTCAAGAAGAAGAAAAAGTACATATAGTTTAACTTTTTTTTGTTTCAGATATAAATCTGAAAAGTGTGGTGTGGGTCTGTACTTAGATGCCCTGCAAAATCGCTCAAAATAAGTCAGATTGGATAAATATGTGAACATCCCTTTTTAAGTTGTCCACGGATTCCAAGTTGGGTATAGAATACCAATGCATGCCCCTTTTTCATATTAGTAAAAATCTGAAAAAATTATAATTCGCTACCTTGTGCTGCTGTATCAAACTTAAAGGTCTAATAGGTAAAATAGGTGAAAACTTGTGGATGTAAAATGATAAAATGTGAAAAAGTATGAATACTGTTCAAGGCAGTGTTGACAGAAGTAAGACTGATTGTCATCCATTTTGTTGCATCTCATCTTTTTATATCTATTTAAAATGTTTTCATCTCATTGCCTTAATTTTTGATTCACGTTCTGGATTTTAACATTAGTCTCTTCAGTTGATGCTCAGAGGTGGCATATTTTACATGCTTTCTTATTTTTTTTGTCTAATTACTCTTCCACGGTTCTTACTCACATACGTTTGGTTTCTTCTACCTGGTTTTGTTTCTCCAGGTTGCAAATGGAGGGCAGATAGAAAACAAAATGAACTTACCTGTCCCAGTCTACCTGCGACCTTTGGACCAGAAAGATGCTTCTATGAAGGTAAATAAGTGGAGAGTTAAAAAAAATACAGATATTAAAGCAGCAAATTGTAAGACTTTTGGTGTGTGATTTTATTTAATTTTTTTCTGAAGAGATATTCTTAACTAACTCTCTCGCTGTTCGTCAGCTGTGGTGCGCTGCAGGGGTCAACCTGTCTGGGGGTCGGATGGCTTCCTCCTTAGAGGTATCGAAGCAGATAAAGGGTTCCCAGAGCAGCCTGGACCAGCTGGAGCAAGAAAACAAGGTGAGGAGTTCATAGAAGTTTAAGGTGATGTTTAAATGAGAGATGTGTGTTTTTTTTTATTTTTTTTTATTTGATTGCGTTGAAAAGCAGGAGAAAGGGGAGAAGGAGCCGATCGTCCAGGACGAGATGTCCAGTCGTGTGTGGGTGTGCATGAGCACCAGTTCCTCCACTAAAGTCATGGTAGTGGATGCCACCCAGCCCACTGAGCTGCTTGACAGCTTCTACGCCTGCAACACACATGTGATTTGCATCGCTAGCGTACCGGGTAGGTGAACGGCTCACACTTCATATTCAGTTTGATTTAGCACATATTTTAGTAGTTTAAAAAAAATTATCTTGTGTGTTACTTTCAGGAGTGTTGGATTCAGATTACCCTGCGGGGGAGGAGGTCCCCCAGGACCCAGAGGCCAGTCAAGCGGACGGGGTGTCGCTGGCCGGCAGTGTGGCCAGCATGGGCTCAACGGGCAGCGATGGGACGGCGGCAGCTGAAGGTGTCACCGCCGTTCCTCAGACAGCGAGCTCAGGTGTCAATGAGCAGCCAGCGGAGTACAGCGCCACTTCAGGCTCAGGTAGCTGTACATGTAGTGCAGCATTTTAAAAGGACATGAACATAGCGTACCTATGCACAGCCAAAAACAAGAGAAAAAAAACGACTTTTAAAACACTTAGTTTCAGTGGATGTGACGTCTTTAGTTTCAGTGCAGCTTTTTTTGATCGCTTCCAACCATGTGCTGTGACATAATTACATCGCTATTTCAACACTTGTGTCTAGACATCAGTCTTTGACTCATAAGTTTGAAATACTAACATTTCAACAATCATTTAACTCTCTCTTCCCTCAGTTGAATTGTCCAGAGAGACAAGCCCGACAGAGGACGGGGTCCCGACTGCCGAAGAGGCAACAGAAGCGACGGAGGCCAACGCCGGTGTTGGTGAGGAAGGAGAGGAGGATCAGGGAGCAGATCCAAACCAGCCGGGGATTTACACTGAACACGTGTTTACAGACCCTCTGGGGGTGGGGCCCACTGACTCCTGTCCTGCTGAAGCACAGAGGTGAGAATCATCAGCTCTGAAAAGGATGGGACTTGAGCCATAGGGAACAGTAATAGGATTTACTCTGATAGCATTTATTGGTAAATGATCATGCCTGAGACATTTGCTGATTTCTTTCCCTTCAGGGGTTCTGGGCAGGACGGTGAGCTTTCCCTGCCAGAAGTCATGGAAACATCAGATGGTGAAGTCCTGAGGATGAGCAGCGCTCTTCCAACCATGTGGCTGGGAGCTCAGAACGGATGGTGAGCACGAGAGCCTACACCAGAGGGCGCTGTTTGTTTAGCTGATATGAAAGGGCAGCTCCTCCATTAATGAAATTTTATTGAAAGGAAGTTATGACACCTTAATAATAAATGCAGAATCCGATGATTTGAATTATTTATGACCTAAATTATTTATTTTTTATTTCAAAAGCCGCTACTAAAGTCTTAAATTCATCTCTCTGTTCCTCCTGAAGCCTGTATGTCCACTCGTCTGTGGCCCGATGGAGAAAGTGTCTTCATGCCATCAAGCTCAAAGACTCCATCCTCGGCATTGTGTAAGTACAGTGTCAGATGTGCCACACATACAGAACCACCCACAGTTATTGGCACCTCTGGTGATGGTGTACCAATCAATTAATCTATCAGTTTATTCACTCAATTTAACCATTTTCATCATTAATTTACAAACGCATTCTCTTACAACACTTACTATGCACAAGTAAAAAGGGAACAGGAAGAAGATGAAGCATTCTATGAAATGAGTCTTTTACTGAAGTTGTGTAATCTCCTACTAACATATTAAAAAAAAAACAATATTTAATATCGCTACATTTATTAAATGCTGAACAATCCCAACATTAAAAAAGTATTTTTTTTCTTTTGTAAAACCCCTGATGTGACACTCACTAGTGGTCCAGATTTTTTTCCTTCTTTGAAATGTGGTCAAGAAATGGTGGAACTTTTTTTTTTTTTATAAATATTGGTGCTGTAGTTAAATATCAACTTATTTTAAGGCTTTATTCCAGAAGTGCTAATAATTGTGGAGAATACATCAACACACAAGAGATCTCTCTAAATTATATCAACTTCTTGTTGCAGACATGTTAAAGGGAGGGTGCTGGTAGCTTTGGCTGATGGGACATTAGCAATTTTCCACAGAGGAACTGGTAAGTGTGTAACATGCAGCATCTGAAGAGTTAACATTAGTTTTATCTTTGGATCATGTGGAATTTATTTCTTTTACAATTTCCTTTGCTCAAACTACAAAGGCTCATAAGGATGATTCTGTTTTTTTTACTCTATTTTTTTGCTGTTTCCAGATGGTCAGTGGGATCTGACCAACTACCACCTGTTGGATTTGGGGCGGCCGCATCACTCTATCCGCTGCATGACGGTAGTCCATGACAAGGTTTGGTGTGGCTACAGAAATAAGATCTACGTCATCCAGCCCAAAGCCATGAGGATAGAGGTACCCCAGTTCCATGAACCCTGTTAGCAAAAGGTATATAGTGCTTGACATTCCTTGCTCTTATTTTTTATTTTTTTTATTTTCAGAAATCTTTCGATGCTCATCCTCGAAAAGAGAGTCAGGTGCGCCAACTGGCTTGGGTTGGAGACGGCATCTGGGTGTCCATCCGACTGGATTCAACGCTGCGCTTGTTTCACGCCCACACCTACCAGCACCTGCAAGACGTGGACATTGAGCCTTATGTCAGCAAAATGCTGGGTATGAATGTTGCTTACCACCCAGATTCCTTACATAAAACCATATAAAAGTTATCTGAGGTCATGTTTATCGCTCTAGAACTCGGTTATTACACCTTTACCACCTGTGTGTTTTTAGGCAGTCCTGAACTTGTTTCTCTCTGCTTCTTCTCACTTCCATTCCAGGTACCGGTAAACTGGGCTTCTCTTTTGTGAGAATCACGGCTCTGGTGGTTTCCTGCACCCGACTGTGGGTGGGAACAGGAAATGGAGTCATCATCTCCATCCCATTATCTGAAGGTACCACAAACATTCATAACAACATCATCCAGAGATGTAGAGCTTTGAATTAGAGCAAAAACATTTGCATCCAGCACCAAAATTGCCTGATAATTTGACTTGGTATATTTCAGTGCAGTTCCGGTTCATAATTTGCAGACAGAACTTCAAATAAAATCATCTTATCTGTTAAGTAGCAGCGTCTTAGCTTCTCTGTCACACACCTACTAAGAATATTTAAGCAGTTCTTGCAGAGTGACTCACATATAGAAGGCAAAATAATTTATATACTCATTGTAAAAAAAAAATTACATTTATTGGGTATTCAAGTAGAGTGCATGTTCGTTAATGCAAAAACACACCTATGTAGCTCTGTAAGCGAGCCACATAAAAATATGCTGTAATTTTAAAAATCTGCCCTAAAAAGCAGTAATATAATCATACAGGATATGAACAATGTGTATCAAGAGTTGAGCTTCATTAGACCTGGATACCAACATGATTTCTCCTTCCTTCCTGTTTTTTCCAGCCACTGTGTTTATTCTACTTACCTGCCTCTCATATATATTCATCTAAAACAAAGTCAGACAGTGCAGAAATGATTGGAATCCTGGTCACAATTAGAAAGAAAACTTTCGTTGCCGTCACGTTCACTTCAACAAGGTCCTTTTATTGGACAATTTGTTTCAAAATACAAATTTTTTTTTTTTTTACATCTGCAGGTTTTATTAATATCTTCCTCTCTTCCTGCTTCAGCTAATAAGACCACAGGTTTAGTGCCAAATCGCCCTGGCAGTGCTGTCCGGGTTTACAGTGATGACTGCTCAGAAGGCACCGTGCCGTGCAGCTTCGTGCCGTACTGCTCCATGGCCCACGCCCAGCTCTGCTTCCACGGACATCGGGATGCGGTGAAGTTTTTTGTCACGGTTCCAGGTGAGAGTCGAGGGCTGACGAGGCAAATGTTGGTAAGAAAAGGCAGACTGTAATGTCAGGCGTGAATATTTATATTATAACATCTTTTTCTTTTATGCTCATTCTTTGTGGGTTCTGTTTATTTTCTGTCTTTCCTTTGATGTTCTCTAAGGGACTTTGGATTGCCTTGTGTATGAACAGTGCTACATAAAAAAATAATAAACTTGCTTTGTTTGTGAAACAAACATAAAAGCAAAATTTTTCTAAGTATTTTCTGTCTAGTTTCTAGTTCAAATATTTTAGTCTTCTTGAAATAAAACTAACTTAAAAGCAAGTTTTCAGCTAGATATGTGAGCTTGTTCAAAGTAAATAATTTCTTAACATTGGTGAAAAAGTACTAATTCCACTGGCAGATTAATTCACTCACAGCTTGGAAAAATGTATTGTTTTAAGTAAATTATTGACTTAAAACAAGCTCTCACTCCTACATCTAGCTGAAATGTTACTTTTTAGTTGTCTTATTTGAAGTTTACTAAGATTTTTATTAGTTTTAGTGATGTTATATTTTCTAGCTGAAATTTAAGTGCAAAGTTTTGCTTTGACCAGGATAACATAGTAAGTAGCAACAAAAAAGTTAAGAATTATTTTCAGAGCTGTAGTTTTCATTTAATTAAAGGGATTATATTTGCAATTGTGCATGTAAGAAATAAAACCTGAACAAAAAGTCTTTCTGTTTTTTGTTGTTGTTTTTTTTATCTGGCTTTCTGTCCCAGGTCAAGCGATGCCACCTCCAGGCAGTGCAGATTCAGGTTCTGATGATCCTCCATCTGAATCCTCAGACACGGCAAATTCTGAGCCCAAAACATTCCTGGTCATGAGCGGAGGAGAAGGTTATATTGATTTTAGAATCGGTGGGTCCAGCACACTGCAAACACAGCGACTCTTAAATGTCTGCAAAGCTCCACTGTAATGCCCGGTGCTTCTCTGGTGTATTGTCCGGTATTAAGTCTCATTATATGTAGAAAATGTCTTTAAATGATTTGTCATTCATTCATTTAACATCATCACACCCAGGCATTTTTATACTCAGTAAAGAAACAAATTTAAAGTAAAAGCACTACAACTTATGTCCCGCCTGTTTACCGTGACAAAACATTGTTTTTCTGACTCATCTTCTTCCTCCGCAGGCGATGAAGGCAGCGAGCTGGACGGTTTGTCTGAGCAGGCTGGCAACCAGCCGGTGGCGCCCGCCAAGGCTGAGCGAAGCCACCTCATCGTCTGGCAGGTCGCGACCCCTCACGACTGAAAAAACATCGCAGACTGCTGCATCAGCCGCGGGGCCGTCCAGCGAGCCCACATGTCCTGCTTTGAGTTTTTCCACTATCCTCTCTGCCTGACTAGACAACGTCTTTGTAAAGAAAACAAAACAATTACAAAAAAAAAAAAAAAACTAATTATTTTTATTCAATGTTTTGTACCATTTTATTCCTCATAAATTTGAAATATGTTATCTCATGTTTATGTTAACACGTGGAAACCGTCCAAATGCCCCCTGCTGCTGGGTTGCATGTTGGAAACGCTGGTATAGAAGAAGAAGAAGAAGATCGCACTACAGCATGATTGGAATGATCATGTTAATGTTTACCTAAAAGGATTCATCTATGGAAGATTAAAGGGATATTTTTGTAGTTTTCTGCATTGGCAGAGTAAAATGTAATAGGATAAAACATCGTTCCAGAGACCAATTTACAATTTAAATTCTAAAATCCAGGTTGCCACAAGAAAAAACAACAACATCCTTGCACTTTGGTGAGGTTTTCCTGTGAGTAGAAGAACCAGGTTAGCATTAGTTAGCATGAGGAAGTCCTGTGTCCTCACTAAAATCTGTTTGGCCACATTAGAGTCAAACCTCTGTCCCGTTGGTGGAAAAAGTAAATAAATAAATGGCTGCCGGTGCCATTAGCTCAGTGCTTCCTGTTTGCGTCAGCTCATTGGCACTTTAAAATGTTAAATGTTAGTCACCTACTGTCTGGGGGAATATGAGTGTAAGTAATGTAATTTACTGTGTCTTAATTTTGTCAAGAGAAACAAAAAACACTCAAATGTTTTTTTTTTTCAGGGACGTCACAGTAACCAAATGACAGAAGAAGAAGACAAAGGGACATTTTTATTTGTGACTCCAGGGATTTATGAGTTAATAGGTGGTTTTAAGTTTTATTCATGTGACCACACAACGCTAGAATCTCCCCGTCCATCTCTCTTACTTTTTGTTTGTTCCTGTATTGGAGGTCTTAAAGGCAACTTTCATATTTTTATAGCTTTTTTTGTGTTCATTTGGGAGACACTTCCATAAAGAGTGTTTTTAACGGCTGACTGTAATCTGATAGCAGGATGGCGCTACGATTGCAGATGTTTTCATTTGTTTTTATACCAACAGAGCTGGGCCAAGTCTGACACCAAGTCCATTTCATAGCAGTAACTTTATATTGTGCGTGTGTGCCATTCCAGTATTTATTTTCTCCTCTGTTAAGGAGCCCGTTTGGACTCAGAATGTAACTTTCTACATGAACAAAATATCATAGGAGGCTATTGTGAACAAAATAGTCCAATGAGTTTACATGATTGTTAATAATGGTTAAATAAATTAGATTAATGCAAGCGTGTGTCTGTGTTGTTTTGATTAAAACAACTAACATCTGTGAAATGTTAGTTTAATTCTGCCGCATTGGCTGTGAGTTTGGATCGAGGTATTGTGCTGGTAGATTTGTGCTAAATTGTCCATTTTCTTTAATAAAAAAGCTCTTCCGCTCTTACAACTGCACTTGAACAATGGTTCCCCCTATGGGAGGTAGATATTTCCCCCCTTAAACATTCCTTCTGTTGTTGCTTTTGTGTAATATGTGAATGTTTCAAATCATTAAGCAAATTATGATTTTATGTTTTATATATTTAAAAAAATGATATCCAAACCAACCTTGCTAATATAAAAAAAGCTATTGCTCTTTGCTTAATTCATGAGAATCACAAATGTGATTATTAACCAGAGCTTTGGGATTCAGTTTCTCTCCAAGTCACTTTAATGGAACCTGTTTAATTCCATGAAGTAGTCTAAAAAACCCCAAACAGATCAACAAATCATGCTTTTGAGATTTTGCACCATAAATGAACCACACCTAGAGCCATTAGGCACAATTAGAAAGAAATGACTCCATAACCACAGCAATGAGTCCTCCAGGATGTTGGAAAAGAACCCAAAACATCTAATTCAAATATACTGCTGCTCCAGGACTTGAATTACTTACTGTAATTTATGGAAACATGAATTCTGCTGCCTCATAAAAAATAAAGAGATAGAAAGAGTACCATTTCAATCTGAATATTTAACTTGTTGCTAGCAATCCATAACATCCTGCTTTGCAGGAGTGTAAACATGATGCGACACAAAGGCCTAAGTCTCTTAGCCCATCTTCAAAATGGGAAAGACAAAAGAACATGTGATTCAAGCAAAACCTTTTACAAAGGGTATAAAGAAAAAGAACAGCCCGCTCACACGGTAAGGAAAGAGAGATAAAAAGAAATCTACAAAACTCTAAAATAAACCTGCAGCAGATTTTTCCATGTCAAACTATGCTTCTGCAAGGAAACAAAAAAGTTCACGATAGCTTTTTAAACATCTTTTCAGAAATGCCATTAAATGTGGAAGACCCTGAGTGTCGTTTAAAATCTATAACATGGTTTCATCCACAGGGGGGCGGTATAAGCTTAGCTATTTGTTTCCAAGGCAGCATTCATTGTTTCCAAATGGCTCGACAGGTAAAAGGTTTACAAGTTTTCATCCTTTAAGGATCACAAAGATTAACTGTTTACCCAAACCTGACCATAAGCCTGAATGCCTATTTTTCCAAAAACGTGTTTGGAAATAATGAAATAATGAAGCAAACTCAGACAGAACATAATTTTCTCTGGACGTCCTCTTCATGGTGGACACAGGGAACAATCAGTCAGGCCATATGGTCTCCTCTCAGCCAGTAGGAGGCTATGAAGCTTGTGTCGATGCAGCATCTGCACACATAATCAACTCCCTGACATCACAGTGCAGAGCCCACCTCCCACCCACCCTCATCCTCTTCAGCCACACATGAGCCGACAACGATGCCACAAACAGGCACACAATGAGCTTTCTGACGTCACGCGGGCGAGGGATTCTGAGCCTGGATGACAGACTGAATTACAGCTGGCAGGCTGGATAGGATCAACTCGTTTCATTTTAAACGTGGAAAAGAAAAATACCCACTGTATTCAGCTTTAAAGACGGAAACATGGGAATGAAATGTAACAGTTGGTAAAAAATTAGTTTATGCTATGTAATAAGTCCGAATATTACAGCTGGAAGTGTGATTTTAGCTATTTCAGGCTACAAACAACAATCCTTTCTGTCCTTCAAGTTGTAACATTTCATCTCTAATGACTCAGTCTGGCAGAAATGTGGCCTGCACAAACATGAACCAATTGGAGCTTTGCATTGACTCAGTCAGGCAGGTGGTCAGTGCTACCTTCACCTGCCTGCTGTGAAAATACCTTCCTGTCATCTGACTGCAGCCTGCCTAATCAGCAGGCCTTAGAAAGGGGGCACCATGGGAACATTCAGTCTGTTCAATGTTTCCGCTGTTCCGTCCTGCACCCTCCCGCTTTTTCTTTGGTTAGATTTCTGTTTGTTGATCTTTGGTTGACCATAATGAGGCCCGCATCCTCGTATAAAACATGTGTCGCTGCAACATTTCTTTTCATATAATACAAATGTAATTGTGTTTTTGTTCTGTGCCCTGGCTGATAAATTTGTACAGTGAGCTAATTTAGAGCCTGTCTGACCTCTCTGCAAACTCTAGCTGAGGATGCAAATTAGCAACTGTCAGACAAATTCTACAGGGAGAACTGAAATGCATTTTTATCAGTGTCATCATTATTATCCCTGGTAAATGCTGTGTGACTACTAAAGCTAAAAGCTATGTTTTTAGCTAATAAAGCTAAAAACATAGCTTTTAGCTATGTTTTTAGCAACCACTTCACCTGATGAGCAAACAATATTAGCTTAAATGTGTGTAGACATATGCAATCTTCTTAATTCTTTACATCTCTCCTACCCGACTGGTGTTTTTTTTTTTTTGCATGTTTTTTGAGTTGAACAGTAAACTTCTGAAAACCATTGTATTTCTAGATTATTATAAAACATTAGCAATGGTGTCAAATCCATTTTATGAATAATAATAATAATAATAATAATAATAATAATAATAATAATAATAATAATAATAATAATAATAATAATAATAATAAACAAATTGAAAGAAAATGGGGTGGAGGACAATTTTGTTTGTTTCATGAATTGCTCCACTGGTTCCTACTATCAAAGCCAAACCCCTAGTCAGAGCTAAAGCTTTTGATCATTTATGCTGTGAAAGTTGACACCCGTACCTGGTTCAGGTTTGAATATTGTTTTGACTACCATGACGTTAATGTAAAAAAGGTTAGACGCAAACTAAAGAGGAAGAAATTTAAGAAGTCTGAAAAAAACAAGAGAGTGGAGGATGTCTACACAGTGCAGCTTGACAACAATGGAGTGAAATGGATATGTTGATATTGTGATATGTTGATCAGGAATCCAGCTGGTAGCTGCTGTATCTCATAATTGACGCTTATAATTGTAGTGAATGCTGTACTTTAATAATGTGTTCTATGAGATTCTTCAATATCAAGATATTAAAAGTTGTCAAAAAAAAAACAAAACAAAAAACTGGCATAAATAAATAGCATGCTTTCATCTACCAACAACTTAAAACTGAAAAACCTTGTATAAAGGTGGAACTCCTAAGAACATACGTTCACATGTTGAAACAAGCACGGCTTATTGGAATCTGAAGCTTTCGCCAACTGTGTAGGAGATTCTGAAAGAGCCTTCATTTCTTTATGAAATCTTTAAATGCATAGACATTACATTAGGAAACAAAAATGTTTAATATAAGGAAGGAAAGCAGGCAGAGAGAGCGTCATTTCTGAGGACGGCAAATGATTTTGTGCCAAAAAGATATTCATTGATTTATGTTTTTGCTCTAATGTCATTAACCGTTCAGCCAATCGAATCCATGTTAAACTACAAAGGCAGCAGTTGTGATCACCACCCAGCTCTGCAGTACACAGTGTTTCCCCCCTCTGGGATCTAAAAGCTTCCTCTCGTCACGGTAGCGGCGTCCTTGGCCTCCCATTCAGGTGCTGCAGTATTTTCCTGTGACGGGCCGGGCTAAAGTGTTTTCCGATCCAACACAGCCATTCGTCATCGTGACTCCCTCTATCGTGGCGCGCTGTATATGAAGCACCAGGTGAGGCCTGATCGCAGCTGGATGAAATAAGGCGGGGAAGGGGGGGGACGATATGGGCTGGCTCGAATGGGAGACTATTTATAGAGGAGGAGTAAAAGTGCTGAGTGGGGTTTAAAACGGGGACAGGGTTTGATGTGACATCAAACAGCAGCAACAGCAGCAGCAGCGAGGGGGAAGTGTGGGTGCAAGGCTCATCCTACGTTTTCAGAGAAAATCACACAAGCATGTTGTTGAATTGAGCTGTTTTATTTGATTTCACCCATTTACTTCACTCTATAAAGGAGAAGCCAGAAACGATTTACCATAAGAGTGGGTGAGTAACCACAGGATGCATACGTTTATTATTATTGGCTGGTGCTCCGTGTGTGCGCCACAAGTGTTTGTGTATAGTACTTATGTGACGTGCAGGACAGAGTGACATCACTGCTCAGCAGAGTGTGACAGACACCAGGGAGACGTGGATAATATTACCACCAATTCCCCGGCACATCACCTACTCACACACACACACGCACACGCATACACACACCTTATTTATCCCACCCCACCCCAAGGCTCTGGTGTCTCTTTTACCAGTGACGCAGACAATGAACTGTGATCATTCGCCTCCTTTCTCTCCTCCATCTCCCTTTACTTGTACTTTTTTTTGTTTTTTGTTTTTTACACAAATGTGCTTCGGGAATCAAGCAGGTTTTAGTCTTATGAGTCACTGTGTTTTTACTTTTAAATGATGTGATTCATGCAGATGGTGTTTTTTCTTTATTCAAAAAAGGTCATTTAGACCTTTGGGCCATCTGTGCTCTTTGTGATCTGTGTTTATATGAAATAAACAGAAGAACTGAGTAAAAAAATAATAATCAGGAAAATCTTTAAAGGTAAAGTAAAGAGTTGTAGTAAAAAAATACTTCTGGAAATCCGGTGGTTGAATGCATCCTCTAGACGCAAAGCATTCCTAGTCTTAGAATTTTCCACTGTGCAGAATTATAAATGATTTGTGGTTTTATTGTATTTTTTACAATTAAACATTTGCCACTTTAATCTCCACCCCTTTCCTTTGACACTGCTAAATAAAATCTATTGCGACTCTTTGCCTGCAGAAACAATCCAATCAATAACTTTTACTTCTAAAAGACCACTCTTTAAAGTCACAATCTGAAAATAAAAGTAGTGTGTCACAACAGATCTAATGTGTGGCCATCCACAGACATAATTTAGCTTTGGACAATCTTAGGTGTAGAAATCTGTTGTTAGGACAACTTTATAAATCTTGTCTTTTTGGAGGAGCGGTAAAGAGAGAGTTGAAGTGACGAAAGTCCTGCTTGTAGTCCTCACTCACCAAGCCAGAGCAACAGCCATAAATTAAACTGTACTGACCAGATGCAGGCCACATGTGGGATGATCCCATTTCCAGCTCTCATCTATCCTCTCCAAAACCTCGTATCTCCTGCTTCCTCTGCAGTTTCTTCTCATCCAAGCCGCCTTCCATCATCCTCCATCTCAGCCAGACTGTGATGTCACACGGGGAGATCCCACTGTTCTGGTTTTGATGCCCCGGTGTTATGTCTGATGTGCTCCCACCGGGGAGTCACAGCAGTGCTGACCTTTCCACTGCTCCCCCCTCCTGTGTCAGACTCACTTGAAGACCTCCACAGAGACAGATAAGAGAATACCCGCCTCACCAAAAGAAACAACAAGCTTACATCACTCTGTGTAGGTGTATGTCTATGTGTGACTAAAGAAAATGAATGATTCCTCCTCTCTTTACATTTTCTTGCTGCTCCCCCTGCCTACCACACTATTTAGCATCAGTCGTGATGTTGTGTCATCTCGCATGATGTTGTGTCAAAAAGCTGTCCAATCCACAGCTTTGTGACTAAATCTGTGGATTGGACAGTTCCTGAGCTTTCTCTGACAATGAGAATGAAAAACATGAATATTTCTGTTACATTTCAGTTTTTAAAATCAGCAGCTTCTGGAAAAAGTCAGACACGTCTTTTGTGACTTGTGTAAAGTCACTTAAATCTTATTTCTGCATGTTCAGTGCAACCAGATGGCTAATATTGTGTAATGTGGGCTGTTCTATATTTGCTCAATTGGAAATTGAGGAAATTATTGTTTTCACTGTTTCTTGAATGTATGATGGGGGTTTGGAAATAAGTACTTTGCAGTCAGTACCATTCCTCACATACCATGCACATACTATATGATATACAGACAGACTAAGTCAAAGAATTTAATGGTGTGAACTCTGTTTTTTTGTTTTGTTTTGATCAACCTTACTTGTACAAAATGCTTTAGTTAAATTCACCTTTTTGCCAATTCCAAACCTTCTGCCAAATTGCATCCATAAACAAACAATTTGGTAACCTTGTGACTGCATGCCAGCTTGCTTCTGTTTGTACTTTAATTGTTTTCTTAAATAGCAGAGATAACTTTTAAAATAGTATTATTTCAAATTACTTTATTGATCTATGCTTTGTTCTGAACCCTGTTTGGGATAGTTGGGCCTTACCGCCATCAAACTGAATTAACTCTAATAAATAACTTGGAGGACGCAAGTTAGTGGTGATGTGAAGAAATGGAAAGTAAGTACAAGGTGGTCCCCTTAAGGATATGAGTTGAAGCCTGCTCTGCCGTAAACAACCAGCTGCACATGGATCTATTGTTTATCAAAACGTTTGGATAATTGGTAAGAAAGTGGGCAGAGTGAGCAGCGTTCAGATAAATGACCTCAAATAGTAAACCTGCCAGCAGATCACAAAGGTCTGTTCATGTCGATACTGAAATGTGTCAAATTATGAGGCTGATTATTTACTTTGCTGGTATTAATTTTTTGTCCAACTTTTTGTTTGACATCATTGTAGTTCCTTATAAAATCACATGCTCTATTCAAAACTCAAAAGTCAAAGGACAGCTGCAGGCGATTTACACTGCTGCTCATGAGTCTTCAAAAGTGTCCTAGCCAGGACATGCAACAATATTTAAACTAGGACACAAAACTAAGCATGATAGTGCAATTATCAGGTTCCCGAAAATATTGCATACCATTTGAAAAATTCATAGAGATTGGCCGTGCTTCAGCTTCTAGCTGTATTAGATACATCCTCCAGCCAGGATCTGTGATCAGTTATCAACAGGCTAACATGTTGCCACACTGAGACAGAATCTTGGCCAATTCAGCCGTCCTCCACAGCTTGTGAAAAAGGAGGCAGTCCTCATTTTCTCCTTCCAATGTCTGTACTTTCTATGCCTCCTGAGTGGATTTTTTTGTGTGAGCTGAAAACTGTCAGAGATGGGTTCCCATGGCAACCTCAACCCAGCAAAAGAAGCACGTTAGGTCAAGGAACATCCACGTGTGTTGAGTGTGTATGTGTGCCGGTGAGTGAAATAGACATACAATGAAGGTATAGAAATACCCAGAGGCACCAAGAAACTTCACATAAATACAAAGTATGCATCTAGATGCGTGTCTTCATAAGCCTGTATACTAATCAAGGCCATTGTCTAATGTGCTTGCAGGATTCTCTGTATGTATTTTATAAGAGCAAGATTTTACTGATTTCTTTTATGGAAAGTGCAAATTAGCACCACTAAAGAATAAGACGCGTTAAGACATTCATATTTTATTTCAGGTTGCTGCAACAAAGAGACCTTTCATTAAATTTGTAAAGTAGGTTTTTGTCATTAGTGTCTCAACTAGAGCCCAGATGAAAAATCAACACTCTCCATTTTTCTATACATTTTTAAATGGTATTGCCACAGAACTGGATCAGACTGCTTGGTAAAGTCCACATCCAAAAAAAACAAACAAAAAAGATGTCACTGCATTAATGGTGGATGGGTGTGATTTAGTTATGTCTTCAATCTTTACTCAGACGTCCATATTTCTAAGTTTAAAATTGGAATATTTCAACCCAAAGGTTCTCTTAAACTAAAAAGTTCCCAGTAAGAAATGGAGAACTTTCTCATTAAGCCAGACCTAAAAACACAAGATCCTAAAGATAGTGACCATTGTCACATGGGGTATAAATTACCAAATCTAAATGGTTTTTAAACTTAGAACCGGAGAGTGATTCATTTGGGTTAGGGTTAACCACCAGCACCTGCTCCCAGTTCATGGTCATTCACTTTACTTTCTGCTGAAAAGTTTTCTCCACTTCACTTATCTTTTTAAAGGTTTCTGATGAAGCAAACACTGAAATAACTCATATTTAATAATAAATATGCAGATTTTTCTTTTCTTTTTGCCAGTAAAGGCAGCACAAGAACCACACTGAAGCTTATTTATGAGGAACAGTTTTCTCCACCATAAAAGTTCCTCTTTTTCTCTAAACTCTGACATCAGTCTGACTGCTGTCCACTCCAAGCTAAGATGCAAAAACATTTTACCATAACATTTTCATCCAAACACACTTCTAACAAAATAGAAGTAGGTAAATATATAAGAAAAACTGCTTTTGCAAATAGAAAATACTTAATTTCACCTACTTCACCTCCTGGAAGTAGACTGACTGACCGCTATTTGTCTTATGAAGAATTGTATAAACTTTACAGCCAGGGAGCCATCAAAATGGAGGTTTCCAACATGTGCTTTGTGACAGGATCTGATTTAACATGATATGTTATTTTATTTTGACTTTTACTAAATAGATTGCAATGCCTAGATTAAATAACTGAGGGAAAAATAAAGTGTATTTCAGAATAAGAAATAACAAGCTGAGGAGATGAATTGGCAGGCATTTGTTCTTTGATGACCCGGTAGCGCAGTAGTCAGATTCACAGATGGCCTGTGTTGTTTATGTTTCTCCTCATTTTCTTTTCTCTTTCATCTCGCATCAGGTTATTCTCCATTTCTCATTCCTTCCTCATTTTTTTCCCCCAAGGTGCATTTTAATAACAGAAGAGGTAAACGTTGCTGTCATTCTTTCCATGTTTATTTAACGTGCAACTCTTGAAACCAAGCCCGTTTTAAAGCTGAAACTTTGAGATAAAATCCTGCTGAAGCTCCACATCATAAACCATCTCCTCAGGCATGCGACCTCACATGTGTCAAACTAAATTAATCGCCGCTTTTGTGTGTGTATGTGTGTCTCTCTCTCTCTTTCAAACACTTTTATATGATATTAAACGTGAGCAGCTATGGATTTTTTGGATTTTTACTGGATGCTGCACACTGAAGCCATTAAGCAGAGGTGAAGGAAATTTACAGTCTCTGCCAAGGTTGAGCTGCAGAGGTGGAACGTGTCTGCACGACCTCTGAGCCGACTTGCTGGAAAAAGAACATCCGTCTCTTTTGTGTCAGCATGAAGTGAGCAGCTGGTGCATCTTAGCTGAATGGGAAAATACTATTTCTGTGAGTTGGTTAGCTTTTTCATGTGACACGGTGCCCTAGTATTTGTAAGGGTGGAGGGAGTCCTTTAGAGCATAGCAAAGATAGACCTATGGAGTTAAAATGAATCTGAAATGGAGAAAGAGTGGGTGATGAGGTTTAAAAATACTCCAATTACATTCCATAAATTTAAAAGAAACTTCATGACTTCTAAGGAGAAATCTACAATAGCTCCATGTCATAATTCTGAGTGTGTTTGCTTGCATAGGTTTCACTGGGTTGCAGATTTCCACTGGGGACAGGCAGGGTGACACATCTCACTGCAGGTTGACTGATTAGACAGTGGTGGATATGAGGAGCAGGCTAACAACCACTTCACCTGATGAGTGACCATTTTTAGAATAATCAAGCTTCCTTTTGTAGCTGCCCTTTCGGTTATGTGTCCTCTGTGTTTCCAAGGATTGTTCCTGAATCTCTCCTGAGACCACTCAGCTCTGCAAGCACCTGGACTCCCCTCTGAGCCACGTTTCCCCACCTGAGAAGCTTGAAGTACATTGAACTTTCATTATATTCGACTCCCATCAAAAGGTTTCAACTCCAGTATTTTCATTTCTTTTCTTTTCTTCTCTGCTTTTCTTTACCTGAAAGCAGAAAACAGCGGTCTCTGAAAACAGAAAAGCCTGTTGTCAAGGCTTTAAAATAAACTACTTTTATGAAAATTAGTCCATCTGGTGACTCAGTTTGATTGGGATTGTTACAACCTACCAGTCCAAGTTTGGTTTCACAAATAAATCTGATCAATTTTATCTTCAAGACCAACCGTCCTGCATGTATTAGATGTCTCCCTGCTGATGCACACATGAATAGATGTGATTACCAGGCTTTTGTAGACCTTATGTCAAGCCAATGAGATAGTGCTCAAATTTGAATCAGGTGTGTTGGAGACACATAAAAACATGAAAGACAATGATCCCTGAGGAACCAGACAGAGAACTATTGACCTACACCTTTTGAATGATGTATTGCTTTGATGTATATGCTTTTCCTCTAACAACTACCAGTTTCTGCAGTAGTGCAAAGACAGTTTCCTCTCTGTGGATGGATATGAAGATGGTTGAACTATTCAGATTAAGGTTATCATAAGCATACTCAGCAGTTATGGTCCCCAACCACGTGAAAACTGGGGGTCCACTCCACTTAACTGAGACACCTTTTGATTTAGGTTTAGCATTCTGTTTTAAGTAAAGAAATAACATCAGTTGTAGTGAATGTAAACTGTCCTAGTCCAACTTTCTTAACATTAACTCCTTTGGATCTTTCAGTTAAAGCAACAATCTGGGAGAGGCTGTCAAAGATTAAAAGTATTCAATCATACAGAGGTGTCTATGTGGATGAAATTCTGAACACTTTCAAATACCAGTCAGTTTTGACCTAAAATCTTCTAAGTGTTTCTTAGAAAGATGATGGATTTTATTTCGCCACATAAAATTAATCCAAGCTTGGATCCAAATAGGCAAAAGAATGACTTTATGGGTGGAAATTAAAGTTGTAGGAAATCCAGAGCTAAATCTAGCAGATGGGTGCGGAAAGGGACGACTTCCTACACTGACAGACTAGAAGAACTTTTGCAAGGTACAAAAGAGAGAGACTTCAACCAACAAAAACTGAAAGCTGAAAATGAATCAAAAGGTCAAATTAGGTCGAAGCTTAAGGGTTTGCACACTTTACAAGAAATAATAATCATTATTATTTCACACACTGTATGTAAGAACAGTTTTGAAATGATTTGCTTGTCCTTGGGTTATAAAGTACTCATTGGAGAGCCTTTGGGCTTACATGTCAATAATTGTCAAGCAACTTTTCCACCCAAAAAATTTATTTTTTCATTCTGTTTTCTGACATGACATCACCATTCATTCACACTTTCCTTACCTTATTTGGCGCAAATACAAACACGCCGCTGGAAGCCGAGCCAGTTATTTTGGGAATGTCTCTAGAAGATTTGAGAGGCAACAACAGAAATTGGCTCTGTTTCACCGAATGCCACCTTGACGGAGCAGCATGATGATGATGATATCAAAGCTAATATCAGATTATCAATCAAGAGAGAAGGCATGACCTTTACGTAACAATATGGGTTTGTTTGTGTGTGCTTGTCTGTTTCTAGGCAATTGCCACAGGCTCATTGTGTGACAGCGCTCATCCCTTTGTAGCTGCTCACCCGATCGCTCTCTTGGTTGTATCAACATGTTCGGGTTTATTATTTTTTCAGAGTTAATTTTCCTTTTTAATTTTATTTATTTTTGAACTGAATTGAAGTAATTCATAAAAACTTGTAGTTGAAAGTCAGATTTTATTTTGCATTTTGCTCATTGTCCCTGCTGTTGTTTTTTTTTTTTTTTTGGCTACCCATGTGGTTTTAAAACCAATACATTTAAAGTGTTTTTCAAGTTCAAACCAGTCGAGTTTTCATGTCTTATTGCAAACGAGAGAGAACCTTTGGTGAAGGAATGAAGAGTAAGGCTAAACACAGCAGCCATGGGAACCTTGACTTGCTGAAGGGCTGAAAACAAGCTCGATTGATGCCTTCTCTGAAAACAACCAAGGGCTGCTCAACTGGTTAGGATCCTCAGTGGGAGGGGATTGAGGTCAGTCAGAGCCAGATCCAGCTGAAGCAGAAAAGCCCTGGAGCTTATTTCATTGGAGACAGACGCGAATGAGTTTGAGTTGTACATTTATCTATCTGTCTGGCCAACAGTTTAAAGCTGTGGTCTCAAACTGCATTCCTCGAGGGCCAGAGTCCTGCAACTTTGAGATGTTGCTCTGCTTCAGCACACCTGGCTCCAATATAAACTCATTAGTAAAGGTGTGTGAGGCTTGACTGCATGCTAGTGAAGCAGTTTCACCATTTAATTCAACCATGTAGGACAAGGGATACATCTAAAAGTTTCAGGATTGTCTTTTGGATGTGCCTTCAGAAAGACTGGATCAATATTAGTTAACTGCACTGCCAGTTTCACAGTTGAAACACAAAGCATATAATTGTCTCTCTGAGAGTGTGTATGTTAGACATATTGTATTTTAGCTCACTATAGATAAACACAATTATTTCTATTTCTTGAATGCCAGAGTAATGAGATACAGAAACATTTATATAAAAAAAAAGTTTTTATACCTGTCCTCAAACTCTTATGTGATGTAGTGGTTTTGTAATCATCTAGTATTGCGTAATACACTTGATATAAGATCCAGTCAATCATTTGAGTTATTTAAAGGCTTTTCTGTACAACTACAAAAGAAAATCAGCCAATATTGAAGGATGAGAATTAGAAAAGACATTCCTAACAAATAACACAGAAATGAACGTAAAGAAATCAATTTTCTCTTACTATACTGTCATGCTCTAATCCAAACTTTAGCCTGATTTCAGTCAGAAATGTGCATGTACACCTAATAAAAAATGTATACTGTATGCTTGGAAGAGTATTGTGTCTTTATTTTGAAGGTGTCAGTTTGGTAACATTAAAGTCTATTTCATAAAGTCTCCAAAGTGATGCATCCTTGTGTATAAACTGCTGCTGAATATCAATACTTCCTAGTAAATCTCCCTGGTGCTCCTTTCCTTGTGGATCGAAGAAATCCAGCACCTAACCTTCTATGAGTATCTTCCAAACAGAGACTCGCTTTAGGTCTAATTGAATCCCGTTGTTCTCAGTTTCATATGAGAGCACGGTATTTTCCACCCAGTCTCTATCTGTCCATCACTCATTCAGCCTTTTCTGGTTTTATATCCTAGTGTGTTTTTGACTGTTCTGACTTATAAAAATCAATGTTAGGTTGTTTACAGAGCAGTTATAACCAAGAACTCACCGATTAAGGGAAACATCCCAACTTAAATTATTTCTTTTTTCAACCTCCAACAACATAGGCTCCCCCGAATGCAACTACTGATGAAGCACTGCCTGGCAAAGGTCTGGTTGATATTTTTCAGATGCTGTGAGGAATAACCTGAACCAAAGACACTGGTGAATTCTTATGAGGAAAAAATGTTTAGAAATGGCTAAAATATGTCTGCATCTCATTCTATTTTGAATGTTATTCTTAGCTTCTGGTTTTATTAATCCCCCGGGTTAATAAGAAGCTTGAAATATGTGACATTTTTACCTTTTCATTTGCTTCTGAAGTTTACAATTCCAGCTTGCAGGAAATGTTTTGTTAAATTGAAGCACAGCTGAAGGCCTTGAGAGATAAAGAGAGCAAGAGAGGGAGGTTCTTTTGTTAGCACAAGGACTGTGTGTTTTGAGAGGACTAGACAGTTTTACTAACTTTTATTTTGTAGCTCTGATTCTCAATAATAATAATTGAGTTACACTTAAATAATTGTGCTGTCTTTGAATGGTTATGAATTTCATCCTTTCATAGATTTCAAAAGCTGATATTATTGTGATGATAATTTTTGATTCTTAAAGCGTTTTGAATATTTCTATTGCAGATAAATTTTAGACGGGGTTTATCACTCAAGGCTTACACATCACCTCCAGTTTGAGGTTCCTCTCTATTAAAGCCACATTTCTGAGTTGGCTGGAAGACCTGGCATGAGAGGCCAATTAAATGCAGCTTTCCTCAATTCCACATTGAAAGAAGAAGAAGGTGTGTGATATGTGGAGCTTTCATTAACCCAGTGGTTCCCAAAGTGTGGGGCGCGCCCCCTAGAGGGCCGGGGGAAAAGATATGGATGAATAAACAACAAAACAAAAAAAACCAAAAAAACAACAGTTACACAAAAGTGTTTCACTGTAAAGATGGTTTGTAGTGTGTTTTGTTGCAACCTGAAGTGTGAAATAAACTTCAGTGGAGTTTGAAAGCAGAATATGTGTTTAGGTTTATGTCTGGTTGGGCCATGTGTGTGCCCAGTTGAATTTTTTTTTCTTTTTTTTTTTCGGGGGAATTTTATTGTAATTAATAGGTGGGCCCAGATAATCTTTGGGAACCACTGCATTAACCCAAGAGGTATGCCTTCACCATTTCACTCTTATCAGCTATTTGTATCATGTTAACTCAGATTCCTTTGTTTTCTCTCTGTCAGCATCACTTACTTCTGTACTTGCTGCCTTTTCCTTTGAAACATTCCTAATACATGTTTCTTTACAAACATTCTTATCAGAGAGGTTTTTCTGTGCAACACCTAAGAATTGACGTGTTTCCCTTATTGTCTGTTGGGGAGCCTCCTGTAGCTCAACCCAAGCTAGGACTGTTTTAATTGCGATAGGCCTGGAATCCTTCAACGGACATATAGATAAGAAGCTGGACGTTTATCCTGTCTGCTGAATGAGAGCTTGAGATTCTGAAAGCTTGTGATATCTCCATGGCCTTGGGGTGGGGGGGACTTCTGTTGGATGAGGAGAAAGGAAGTTAAAGCCCTGTTTCCTTTTCACCCAGATCAGATAGAATCATAAAACTTAACACTTTCCTACGACGTTTCTCGAAAGTCTGATTAGGTTTAAATACCCAGTAGAATAAATTTATGTTCCTTCTTTTAACTAAGACATTGTTTCCCTTATCAGTGGAAGTACATTGTTACTCTCCACCCATTCAGCCTGAATTTAAGTTAGTTAAGTTTATTTTTTGTTTATAAATGCTAAATATATTTACCAACAAATTATCTGGATTAATAATAGATTTATACGTTGATTTAATGAGGAGCTCATAATGAGCCATAGTGACAGTCTATAAATGATGTGTCTCTGATGGGAAATAAATCATTGCACCAAAATTTAAACACTCCTGGTGTTTTTAATTGCATGGTGGTAATGAGGTCCCAGAAATGTCATAGATTCATGTCAGAAGGATAGATGATAAGATACATAGAAGAGACTGAGTAATAGATTACCTGCACAGAAGGGTTATGCATCATAATGTCGGTATCCATCATATGTACGTATGGAAATTAAAGTATACCACATTTCATCTCTTCACAAAAAGCAAGAAATTGACTTGTTTAAGAAATCAAAGCAACATACACCCAGTACACAATGCATGGGTTTTATGCTTCTTGTTGTCCTGATTTTCCCCTTCTGACAACCTTAAGGACGCCCTGGTTATCAGGATGGTTCCTAAGATACTCTTAAGAGATATTTCTGTCCTGTGACGTGTGTTAAGAGTGATCTGGTCTGCTTGGATGCACATCGGGACTGCGAAGGTCTAAAATGAGGGATATTCAATAAATTGGATTGTCTTGATCTGATATCACGGAGTGTGTGGTGTCCCCCAAGGACAAACGGGAACGCTCTCTGGTGACGGAAACGTGGAGGGGAATTCTAAACGAATATGAGAAAACAGTTGCCATCGTCTTTATTTATTGTTTTTATTTATTTATTTATAATTTTATTTATAGCAATGGTCCACAAACCATTGTCATTGGTTCTGAACCCGTCAGCCATGTTGGTTTACTCTGAACTCATGTTTGGTCTCCAGAGTGGCGTCAGTCACTCACCAACATGACTAGCATCACTCAGAGAGAGGTGTGTGATGTGTTGCTCCACACCACACAAAGTACAAACAAACCTCTTATACCTAAGATTTTTTTTATCGTCACGTTGCTGGTCTTTTAGGTTTTGAAAATCAGGCAACAATTTTAAAATCTTGGCATGTGAATCAGGTGTTTGTGATCTGGAATGTCTGTCCACCAAAAGGAATTCCATCTCCGTGGCAACCAAGTAGACTCGTTATTTTGTCTTCTTGATAGAAGGACGCTACTCAGTAGCTCACTAGTACATCCTGTTGGATGAAGAGACATTGTTATGGAGCCATTCAAGAATATTTATTGCACACCACACTCTCTTTATTCTTTCTCAGCTAGCTTGTTGTGTTTAGCAAAAATTTGACTCGTCTTGAGTAACTACATTAAGATTAAACTAATTACTGGACTTCAGCCGTGGGTAGTTTTATGAGAAGCATTGAGGCGTCTGAACATGTTTCACAGTGATAGCTGGATGCCATGCCTCGGAGCGTTGGCCAGGAACCAGATGTCACCAGTGTTGGTGCTTTAGTAGAAAACAAACTTTTTTTTTAATCTGTCCTCCACACCTGAGCTGCCTCTTTTTTTTTGCTGGAGGTTAGCCTAAATCTTGATTGAATTGCTGAAAAAAATAAACAACAAAACACTGGAGTTTTTCCTAAAGCAAGAAAGCCAGCTCAGGGTGGGGGATATGCATCACATTTCTTTCTATAGTTTACTTTGCCTTTATTTATAGTGTCTGTTTCTGCTTTGTTGATATTTCTCATATATTCTTGTTAGTTTTCAGATTTGTTTTTATTTTTGTGTCCATTTTCCTTCTTTTCTTTCATTTACTTCTTTCAGGCTCTATATTGCTAAGTAAAACTTGCAGACCTACCTGTCTCAAATATTTGCCCAAAAGAGGTAAACGTCAGGAATGCAAAAGATAGAGTCTGACTTGAATGTGCCGCTAACACCCTGCTCTTTCATGGAAATGCTTTCTGTAACAACACATTTTACTGCTGGCTTCTCATAAGTGGGAATATATGGACAAATTCGTCAGGAATGCACCATTTCAGAAAGCCACTTGAAAGTCTGACGTGCAAATCCTAAATATATTTATAGGCAGCTTAAAAACAAACTTCCACAGAAAACCATTGTCAAGAGCAGTTTTCTCTGCAGCTCTGTTTACTTGACTTCTCTGACCTGCAGACAATCTGCAGTTGTGTGCTGTGTTGACAGGAAAAAACATAAGGGCATCAGTAGTGCACTCTGAAAGCAATGCCCTGGTTCAGCTCCTATTTCTGTCCATATTAGCTGTGATTATGTTGCTGCTTAAGAAACCCTGCTCTGATCCGAAATAGATCTAAACCTTACTGGTGGCAAGTAACCTCATGCCCCAAATAGCCTGAAGGGGAAGCATAATGATGTAAAGGAATGCTGAAGCATAAAATCATCCATTTCTTTTTAAGCTGCTAATTCTTGTATCAGATTTGTTACTTCATTCGTCTGAAGAAACTGTGCAAAAATATACTGTCATTGAATTTGGAGCAGAGTTCCTGCATTCATGAATGCAGAAAAATGAATATTTCACCATGGTTGTTCTCATCTAAGCACAGATTGTATTATGTATTCTGACTGTTGCACAGCGCAGTGCAAACATTTCCAAATTGGATTAAAGTTTGACTGGCTTGCCTGGCGAAATATTCTGACTGCAAATGTGGGGTGTAACTCCGCCTGTTCCTTCAAACTGTTGCAGTAAATTGAGGTCAGTAACTGTGAAGCATGCAGGATAGTTTTATGGAGGAGTCTGCATGAAATACAACACAAACATCTTCATTCTGTACAGTCAAACTGCGTTTGATCCTGCTTTTTTTTTTTTTTTTTTAACTGCACATCATAACTCTCACACCTACACCTTGCACCCTGAGGTGTCAGCTCAGACAGAGCGTGCTTTATGACGGTCTCTGAGGAATCTGAAAGATTGGGTGGACGTCCCCTAATACTTAAAGGTCACCATGTTTTTTGTGTTTTGTTGTGAAACACATGCCTGTGTGTTAAAAAAAAACAATACAAAAATAAATAAAAATAATAACTTTTGTATTTATTATTAATGTCCCTGCAAATCTTAAAGAGCTTTTGTCTCTCAGCCACTAAAGATAAATATCATGTATGGACACCAAGTAGAGTCAGACACCATCCAACTGGTCCAACAAAAAAAATATGTAGAGTCTAAATGCTTGAAATATGAAATCAGAAATGTGGAAACAAAACAGGTTTAAGCATGTAGCTTTACAATATGTCTGCTGTGTTAGCTAATATCCGATGGATTGCTTTGACAGTAATGCTGACAGAAAGAACAAAGGGAGATTATATAAACCACACATCACCAGATCATCTGGCGTGAACACTGATCACCTGTATGCAAATGCAATTTAAAAGTCATGGCACCTGCATTAGTCTATTTGCAGTTTTATTATCTAATAATCATATCCAACAGAGAAGGTGTCACTGTGTGTTTAACTATAACAGTGTGTGACGGTGAGTATGTTTTATTTTATTAATATTTAATCAACTTTTGAGTCCTTGGAACATTTAACTGAGCACCAGATTCATTTTTAATTGAACATTCTTGCCAAAAAGTAAATTTAGTGAATAGTCTACCCTTACCTTCAGGATTAAAGGATTAAAAGTACAAGTCTCTTCCACAATACAGTCTTCATTGCTAAATACAGCCTACCATCTGATTGGTTAACCTGCAAAGCAAGTCGACTTTAGGCCAATTAAAACTGAAAGGAACCCTGGTGGTCCTGCCCATTGATTGTAGTGGATAAAGATCACAGGTAAAATTAATTTATATAATTTCAATGTCTTGCAGGATACACCCATGAAATTATACAATAAACGGTCTAATGAGTACATATTCAATTTATATTTATAAAAGAGCAAGGAGGAGAGGTATTATGTGTTTTCCGTTCATATGGTGACATTTTGTACCACAATTAAGTATGTATGTTAAATTATATACTTGAAAAACAACTTAAAAAACGATTTAGTAATTGTTTTCTATTTTAATTATTTAAGGACATGTTCTAGTATTTGTTTATTTGTTCTGTGTATTTCTGGTAGATTTTAACCTCCACAGAGCACCAGTCAAACATGGCTGTGATGGGTTAAGTTTCTGTATGTGATCTCAGGAGCTCGGTTCTCTAAGCCTCAGCTTCTGGAAAATCCAACTGCTTTTCTCTGACCGGATCATAAAATGTCAGATCGGGGAAAATATTTCAGCCCCAAATCAGAAAAAGTCAGGGCTGACAAACTTTATGCTTTCACTGCTTGATTCATGATGTTCTGTTGACATCTCTAATATTTTCAGGAGATTAGAACTTATAACATTAATTATTCTTACTCTGCCATATTGGTGCAAAACTCTATTGATCTACACCTTTAATGTAGTACAAAACAAAAAATTATGTTTGCTGATACGATATGTGTTTTTCTGTAGTGCTCAGACATTTTGCTAATCTAATACCGATAAAGGATATTCAGCTGCTATCACTGCTGACCTGACTGTTTATTTTTCCTGCTCCTATTTTTACACCCCACCCCCCTTCATCCATCCATCTGTCCCTCAGTTTTTTCCTCAGCTTGAGAACAGGAGCAGATGGAAAGGGAGCGTGTTGCCTAACGCCAGGTGGTCAACAGACAGAAAGAATATGGGAACGAGGGACGGAGGGACTGAGGGAGGCACAGTGTGCCTGCGTAGTCATGGCACAGCCTTGTAACCTGCACTGACCTGTGATAAGACAGAGGGGACTCTTCTGTGATTTGTCTTGCTAAACCATATGAATATTTTGGGATCTTTGACCTTGTTTGTTTTAGATAGGAGAGAAATCACCAGATGTTCGTTTCCACACTCTTATTATATATATATATATATATATATATATATATATATATATATATATATATATATATATATATATATATATATATATATATATATATATATATATATATATATATATATATATATATATATATATATATATATATATATATATATATATATATATATATATATATATATATATATATATATATATATATAGTATATATATATATAATCACTCAGCCAAACTCTCAGTCTGTGCACACAGAGACACATGCAGTCAATCCATATATATATATATACATATATATGTAAAACTTGTCTTGCAGTATCTCAAAGCAATACTGAAGCATCTAAAACATGTTCACGATTCCAGAAAAAAAACATCTGCCTTAAATCTCACGTCTATCTTTTTCACAAATCTCAAAACTTTGCTCTAAATGCACTGGGGTTTATGCTCAACATATTATTTTGTGTAGACTCCTGACTTGGCAGCCTGCTGTTGATGAAAAATTTCCACTACCCATGTCCTCTGCCTGCTCCTCCCCCTGCTTCCCTGCCCGTCTCTTGTTTGCAATCAGCTTTAATCTCTGGAAGGAAATCACTCAGCCAAACTCTCAGTCTGTGCACACAGAGACACATGCAGTCAATCCTTTTCTGCATTCACACTAATAAAATTCAAACCACCACAACTTCCAGGGTTATGTTTTGGTCAGTACATAGAATTAAGTTATAAACATTTAGAAAGAGGAAGCCTGGAAGTCCAGGCCTTTCTCTATCTGACAAAAGACAACACAGAGAGGAAAAAAAGTTATGTTTGAATTATACTATTTGTGTATTTAACTTTAGTCAAATCTTTAGAAGCTTTAAACTAGCATTATGTTTCTTAAAAAGAGATACATAGTACCTGGCAAAAAAATATTTATGCCCATTGAGCTTTTTCTCATTTTGTCAACAAATTATGCACAACATAAGTGCATAATTGTGAAGTGGACAGAGAATTATACATAGCTTTCTAACTGGTCACATCACGAATATCTGAAAATTGTGGTGTGCTTTTGCATTCAGTCCCCCTGTGTGAATAACTCCTTAAGAATCAGTTCCTACAATGCTGCTGGTGCATGTATCTGCCAGCTTTGTGTTTGTCTGTCACATAAAATCCAAAGAAATTTGAATAAAATACATCAACACATCATGTGGTATGTAGTACGACAAGGGACATAAATACTCCCCAAAAAATGCTATATTTTGGCCTTTATGGATAAATTACCAACACCAATTGCAATCCTATTCTATGTCAAAGATTAATTTTTTTTTACTTGATTTATGAAACTTTTGTTTGCTTGGTTTTTCCAGCCTAATCTTGCTGCTGGTTATCATGAATAATAATTCTAATTTATTAAAGTAAATTTAAAACAATCATGTTCACAGATTTTCCATATAACAAAAAACAACAAACAGAATTAAGGTAAGGGATGACGCAACATCAGCTTGGAGAGAAATAATTTAACTCATTGATAAATAATTTAATTGTGAAAAACCAGTGCCTAAATCTAAAAAAATAAATAAAAAGCTCAAATAAAAACCAATTAACAAACAAAATAAAGTAATTATCTTCCACTTCCTGTTGCAATAAATGCAACATAATTTGAGGTCAAATTGAGCATCGTCTTTATTTTAGGTATCTTAAGTGCTTCAGTTTCTTTTAGCTAGGTTACTTTACAGTTTTCATGGAAGATTTGAGACAGGAAGCAAAACTGAAAAGGTTTGAACACGTAACAAATATTTCTGTTGTTGGTTCTGCTGGGCTTTAGATTTTTTGAAGAATATTGTTTGCACATTGTGAAATGTCGTATGTCCTTTACATATACAAAATACAATTTCTGATAACTTTAATTATTCCAGATTTTAAAAATTGTTGCTATCCTTCAGGTTCATTTGACTAATGATGACAAAAAAAAAATCAAAAATCAAATATGAGTTAATGTCCTTTGACAATGACAGTCACACCTGTAAAAAGTGATGCAGGATGAGACAGAATACTGCAAAACAAAAATCTGAGCAGCATTTTCAGTGTGTTTTTGGCAGCTCAGCCAGCCTTTCAACTGTGTTATTTCAAAAATGTAAGTTTTGCAGATTCTGTAAAGACACAAGTAATGTGCATCTGAACCAGCATGTTTAAAATACCAATGCAGCAGAAGTGTTTGCATCTGAAAGAATTAGCAAAAAATGATTACAAAGAAAAGTATATCTTAATGTGCATAATGCAGCAGCATTATCAGTTCTATAGATCAACACTGACTAGATGGGAGAGATTAAGATGTAAGAAGATAAACATTTAGCAGCTGTCAACGTCTAGGATTCATCACAAAGATTAGTGATAAACGGATGTTACCTTATTAAAGCCAGACCAGAGATAAGGGTGAAATAGAAGCTTGATGTATTTAAAGCAGAGTTATAAATGGACTGACACTGGAACATTTGCTCATATGTAACACGAAAGTTGTCTCAGATGGCCAAAGCTGCTGTTGCACATTTTCTTTTATTGCCACACATGATATTGTATCCAAAGGTGCATGTTCACTGAAAGAACATCCTCCATGACCCTAAGTAGCTTTCTGGGGAATTCTTCCCCAACATATGACTGAACAGATTTTGCACAGCGGTTCTGTTATGAATACAGTCCATTATTTTTATTTTTTTTTAGCTGTTTCCAGTTAGTCATAATTCTGTTTAACTCAGAGAAATTAAGTAACATCTGTGAAATACCAAATCTTGTCACATCTACAAAGTAACTCATGTTTATTGCTTATGAAAAAACGTGTGCCATTGCATCAACATAGATTAAGGTCCTTTTGGTATCATGTCCCTGTCATTCATAATTATTGATATGTACATATGCTGTGTCTATCCACAGTCAGCGAGAGCTCCAGACAAGTCAATTAATTAATAGCCGAATTAATCAAAAGTTAGTTTGTTGTAGCCTCCTCAAACATTCTGAATGCAGATGTGAGTGAATCTTCATAGTTTCAAGCTTTAAAGAAAATTCACCAGCTGTGATGCATTTGCTATAAATGATAAATCTGAGTTTCAGTACCAAACCTCCCAGAAAAATCCCACATGAACCAAATACATATGCCATGGTGCTGACTGCACAGGGAGGTGATCCTCAGATGTTATCGATTTAAAAGTCTTGTATCTTTAAGAGCAATTCAAATGCAAAATCATATACAGACTATACAGAAGTAGGAATAAATTTTGCAACTTGAATATCTCTTTACCTTGGAGTAAAGCCCATATTGAGCAATCAAACTGGGATGTAACCTAAACCACCGACCATAATAACCGCGTTCCAGTTAGTTGCACCACAGAAGAATTGCACATGTTAATTGAAGCCAGATCACGCCCTAATTCTCAACACGAACATCATTATTATACTTGGACATTTGCTCATGAAGCTTGAGAGCACCTGATCTAGTTTATGCCAAGTACTCAGCTCTTTTGGAATCACTTTGTTAATCAAGACTTGGAAGAAAAATACACAAATATGGGAGATTATTGAGGACATTTGCACTGAAAGAAGACACACACTTGACTGGGAAAATGTGAAAAAAACAAGCTGATACTGGATCAGTCAGTTGACAACACACAGTCAAGTGTGTTGTCTAAGTATAGCAGCCAACACATTACAAACACCTGGCCCCAGAACAGTTGGTAGGATGGCTCTCTGCTGTCTGTTTGTGGCAGATGGCTGTGCTCAGAGAGGATTCGACTGTTCCAGTACATAGGACCATCAGGACTACAACAACCAATCACAGGAAGGGGTGGCGATTTGCATTTACCCAGCAACAGGCTGGGAGCTGCTCAGCAGGACTCAGGTGGGGTGACGGAGCAACCTCGGGCCTCAGGAAGAACTTTGCATGGTCTTGTCAGTCCACATTTAAAGTTTTCAGTTAGAATGTCTGCAGGGGAGAACTTGGCTCATTTCAAAACACACTCTGTGTAAAACACACCGCTAAACTGATTGTGACCACAAGCATTCGCTGAAGTAGGCTTTTAACAGCCTCACTCAAGCCAGAGTGTGTTTTGCGTTATCCGTGTTGACACAGCAAAGTGGAGAAGGAGAAAACGAGGCAGCAAAAGTACATATTGCAGCAAATGAAGGACAGTGACTGCAAATGTCAGGAAGAAAAAAAAAACAACCTGGGGGAAGAAAGGTTGTGTCTGAACAAGCAGTTTTCTCTCCAAAAACCTCCACCAAATGCATTTTTAGGAACCTGGCTGATGTACCAGCAGGGAGAATAAAACGGCAAAAGAAGCAGCAGGAATCAAAGCAGTGGAAGTTGTTTAATAGATGGGTCGTTTTCTGCATCCTTACGGTTTGTAGACACGGAAGAGGTGACAAATTGTCAATAATTAGCTTTACCTCCTCATCCGTTCTCTTCTTAAATGAAGTATCTTCAATGCTTCAGGAGTTCAGATATTCCTAAACTGCAATAGTTTTAATGCATGCAGGAACTGTTCTCCTTGAAAATGCAGTTTGCATGTTGTGCACGTCAGTATATTAACTCACGGACCATTTGTTTCTGCTGTTGACACCTCTCTTAATGCTGAAACTGTAAATCACTGAGTGCGGCTGACAGCTGTGACATTACCAAGCCATGCAATAAAGGAGAATGCTGAGCTCAGACTCAGAATATACTTTCTCCACATTATACATTTTGCAAATTGGGTTTTTTTTTTTGGTTTTTTTTTTGCCCCCCAACTGTTCTTGCATAACTGCAAGCTTTACAATTACTCTCCATCAACACCGAACTTTCTTTAGGGGAGTTTCGTTGCTTAAAATAGAATCATCACATCTGCAACAAAGCAGGACTCTGATTTGTGCTAATGAAGCCACAAAAATGATGTCCTTACTTTTGTCGTCTCAGCAGAAATGTCAGGTCTTTCACACAGTAGCTGCTAAATCAGTCAATGACGCTTAGGCATGCTCTGTTGGAGCAGGTAAGGAAAGGAATGAAAGCACACAAGGCTGTAAGCAGGGAGGATAAATGGTTCAGAGGTTCAGTGAAGACATAAAGCTTTGGAGAAATCTGGACAATAATGATGAATAATGACAATACTATCTATAATTTTTTTGGATTTACATTTATTTGACAACTAAAGTCTTCAAATTCTCTCATCCATATTTAGGTTTAACAGGTGGCGGAATAGATATGGGCCTCTGCCTGGGCTTTAACACTTGCATGGTCACCCTCTTATAGCGGAAATCAACCCTTCACACATGCACTTACTTTACTGCTATTTCTTAACAGATTGAGAGGCTCATTCAAAGGGGAACAATATGCCTATTTAATAAGTCTGTGTTAGGTACATATTGGATTAACATTAACAGCTGCCTCGTTCGGATCGGTATTTCTCGCTTCACAGTGGAGGTTGTTTAAAAAGTGTACGGTTTCTGGTTAGCGTTGAACTGGCACATTGCACATCACGGGCAAACATAAGAACTGGGTAGAATTTAAAACCTCAACACAGTCCACGCCTCCAGGAAACAATCCTTTCTCAACAGCGAAGAGCCCAGACCCTCTGGGTAAAGTGAGGTGTAGTACAAACAGCTGGTTTTTATCAGGCTAGGTAGCAATAAGCTAATATTTGGTTGTTATCTGGTTTTACTTGTCAAAATTCCCGTTTTTGAAAACTTTTTAATTAATGCTGTGACTTCAGATATTGATAGGTTTCACCAAAAAGCAGTTTTTCTGTAAAAAAAAACTTCTTTTGTTTATGAACAGTAACCTTTTTACTTGAATATGTTTCTTTATTGATTTTTTATTTTTTTTTATCCAGAAAGGAGTTTCATGTGTGTTGACCCAATTTAAGAAACTAGCAGATTATCATTGAGTGCATAATAATATTCTCTCTACGGATGCTTCAGTTATGTTAGACTTTTTGTTAATTAAGCTGTTTTTCATTTGAAGATAATATTTAGCGCATCAAGGAAACCAATGTGGTATTTAACATATTGATTGAGTATTAGGGTGGGAGGGTGAGAATATTATTTGATTCCACTTCACATGTGGCAGTGAGCCCCAGATCTTCTTACTGGAGATGATCTGTCTTCCCTCGTAAGTTTGACTTTTTTCTGTATTTCAAAAAGTTTGACCGTATCACTCCAGTCTCGAAATATTTCCCCCTGGATTCCAAAACAAACTCCTTCAAAAAGTTTTATTTCAAAATGATAAAATATTCAGTGAATGTGGACTCTCTCCTATATGTGACAGACAGACTTCGATTTCTGACGTTTATGGCAGGCTACAATAAAGCTTGAAAACTACTGTGGCACAACAATGTGTTATTTTTATAAAACGGATCCTAGGATAATGTTAGAAACTCCAGTTCTCTAGAGTTGAGACATTTTTCATCTACTCCTCAAGGCTTGTTATCATTGAAATTATTAAAGGGTTTTTATTTAGCTTTTGTATTTTTGTTTATTTTTTAATCTTATCTTCATTTTCTATATGATGACATGTGGGGAAAATAAAAATAAAAATAAAAACTTGCTCATGATTCCATCTTTGTGACCTTGTACAATTGTGTCTTTGAAATTCATCAAACTGAATGATACCCAGGTGGCTGTACGTTACAAAAATACATTTTCACTTTGACTTTGGCTTTAACCAGGGTGCTCTGGGGATGCCTTGCAGTATTTGGAACAAGGGCATTGCAAACAGTGATCGTCACAGGGTAAAGTCAACAATATGTAATCAAAATAAGAGTCCCATTTCTTACAGCTACTCAGGAAAGGCAAGTAAACCCATCATTTAAGTGAGAAAGATATGTTTACTTGCATTACACAGAAGTTTAGAAGTACTGGCAAGAAAAAAGTTACTCAACTCAACTTGTATGCATCTATAATAAGATCATTTATTAAAAAGACAATGGGACAAAGAAGTTTATCTTGCCTTCAAGTGAAGTGAGAAGGATGGTAAGGAAAGTAAAAAACTAAAGAATCATTATTGTATTTCTAATATACACAGCAATTGTAATGAATTTAAAAACACATTTCGAATGGGAATTAAATTAAACAGATCAGAAGCAACTGCAGTCAGCATCTAAATTATTGTTTGTCCGGACCGGGTGGTTTTGCACTTCAAAGTGAAGTGGAGAATCTGGTGCCAGAGGAGTAACTTTATCAGCACATTTTTCAAAACAGAAAGATATTCTCCTCTGTATCATTTGAATCTTCTGTATAAAAAAAGTCAATGAGTGAAAATGTGAAAGAGCTGAGGCAGCAGGATGTGAGCACACAGAGTGTTGAGTATATGAAATAGGAGAAGAAATATAACATCGTCAGCGATGTGTACTTCCCAAGATTATTTGCACCATAACCTCTTCAAAGTGCTCAACTGTCCGGTGAGCCGAATTTGTAGACCAACCAAGCTTGACCTTCACACATCTTGCCAAAAAGAAAGATAAGAGTTTCAAAGGTTTAATACAACAAATATCACTTTGTCTAAAGTGATCAGTCCAAAGGCTCTATTGTTTGCATGTAAGGGACATTTTTTTCCCTTCTTATCCAAACATTGCCAGGAGCCTTTAGCTCATTCTTTCTCACAAAGAATATTTCATCAGACAGGATGTGTGGAAAAAGCTCACTTCCTAAAACTACTCAAGCACACAAAGAGAAGTATTTCAAATTTTTTTTGTGTTCCTGTTCAAATTTCTTGCTGTGAAATTGGAGCTCAGAAAACACTTGAATGTAGAACAAAGTTTTGGAGACCTGTGATCAAAGACGATAGAAGATATCTTCACTTGTGTGTATATTGTGTGGCAGTCGTACTTGGTTACCATCTGCAGGTTGTACTATGTGTTAGTTTATATTTCTCTCAGCGTCATCTGATGCGTAAGACTCCTTCACTCCTTGGTGAAGTCCTGAGTTTAACACTCTCCGGCAAACACTTGCTGCATTCTTTTTTTATTGTTACTAAGCCACGGTGATGACACGAGCATAGTCACAGCACATTTCGCCACAGCAGGATATCATTACCACTTAGTGCAAACTCAAGTTGACACTGTTGCTGATCACTGTGTGGGAAAAAGCAAAGAGAAGTTAGTTTCTCACAAGAATAAAAACAGAGATAGAAAAAGCAATGGAGCCTTTAAATGCCCCCTTTGTTGTCGACACATTTTCTTTTGTCTCATGCAAACACAAGGAGACAAGGTGGAATGTGATGTAGTAGGCGATCTGTCGGGGCCCCGGGCGATAAGTGAAATAATCTCCAGGATGAGTAGTGCTGAGGAACCGTGATGCTACACACTGGGGCAAATACTTTGGACTGCAAGTTTTTTGTACAGAGCTGTTGTGAACATAACAAAGGATTATAGCTCTGTTCTTGTTGTTTCTGCTCAAAAGCAGCTGCAGGCAAGATGGGAAGGGATTGGATTGATTTATCTGGTTTTGCTATAACAATTAAGAAAACACAATGTAAAATGTTCCTGTAATGCTTCTCTCTTGGAGAACATCTACACCATGTGAGGTACTGTTGCAGCTCCTGCACTGACAGGCTGCTGCTTAAATGAACAAAAGGCAGTTACATTAGATCCTGTTAAACTCCTTGTATTCTTTGGACAAGATACATAGGATTTTAATATCACCTATAATCTACAGTAAGAGTGCAATTTCGCACATCCTGAGCGATCTAAATGTTATTTTATTTATTTCTATTTGTATGCTTCCACTTACATGTCACTTTGCTGCTGAAACAATTACATCAAGGGACAATAAAGAACAAATAGATTCTATTTTTAACTTATTCAGTACAGATCATCTAGAAAGTTGCATGGTAAAGTGCCAAAATATGTAATGCAGTCTTTAAAAGAAAAGTAACTACCGTATGTTTAATTTAAACGCTGCAATCAGGGAGTGAATGTGGATTTTTGTCCAATAACTGTAAAGGTTTGGATAAAACATTCCTTTTGGTATCCAGAACTCCAAAAATAACTGATTGGTGGCAGACTAATGTGATTCATAAACATTATGCTAAAGCTCTGTATCATTTTAAAATTTCATAATTTGACATAATGGTTAAATGTACAGAAGGATTTCTTTAGGTCAGGAAAGGTGGCCATATAATTTAGTTGTGGTTTTTGGTTTCAGTAAGATGGTGTTTCTTAAACCCAAATTATGTGGATTGTAAAAACGAAATAACAACTGAGAAGAACTGAAGTGGTGAATTATTGATGTTATACATCATCTTGCTGTGCATCATTTAAGAGAAAGAATATAACACTGGCATTGGTTTATACCTGAATATTGCTTCCTGAAGTACAGGGAGAGGCTTGGAATAAAGGAGCATATTCATTAATAATTAATACATGATGAGAGGTTTTATTATCATCTCACCATTTCTATTTTTTTGACAAAAAGGGAATCTAGTAATATTATTTTAAAAAAATCAGACTCTGTAATCCTGATAATTTGGTTATTTATATTACAGAAAAAAAATAATATAAAGAGAACAAAAAGCTACAATTAGTGAAGCAATTAATTGTCCTATCTTTTTGAAAGCCTCTTTGGCAGCGCTGGCTGCAATCAGAAATAAAAATGAGCAACCTGCAAGCATCAAAACAAAAAGAGCACTACAGTAGGACTCAGTCAGCCCTGCACTGTGCAACACTAGCTGCAGCATCCTGAATGAGCTATGGGAGCTGAAGGCAACCCACTGCAGGGCCAAAGGAATTAAAGAGCTGAAAAAAAAAGAAAACAGTTGGCAGAATTGCTGATGGAAAACAGGCTGACTTTGGAAAGTGAAGTTCATTCTTGCAGGAATGGAGTGTGTGTATATAAAATGAAATTGTGCTTAGTTTGTTCCTAATTTATTCTCTTAGGGGAATGTGCCATAAAGCCCATAACTCTTCCCTTGAAAATGATTTTTTTTTTTTTTATGTTGATGTGACAAAATAAATTTTGTGATATGAGCATTAGCACTTTGGTAAGGTATTGGATGTATTTCAAAAACAAATTTAAAGCAGCTAGAGGTTAGGAAGGTTTTTAATCTTGCCCTCTCACTAACTCTCTGGGGGTTTATGGAAATATAATTTGGCAGAATGTTCTGGTAGTTCTTCTCATCTGATTCATTTACTGATTTTTTTAGAGCCCCACTGGCTACAAAGTGAGTTCAGCCCTTGCTTGTTCACATCCATATGCTGTTAAATAAAAATGATTTGCTACGGCGACCAGACCAATCTCAACATTTTGGCGGAGAAATATGGTGGAGATAAGGGGTAAACACAACACTACCTCTGAGAAATGTGGACAGGGAAAAGACTTGGCAGCAATCACAAAGGAAAACCAGTTTTTTGTTGTTTATTCAAGAAGAAACAGGAAGAATAAATCCCTCCTTGTTGAACCAACCACAGACATGTAGCTCAATCAGTTTTGATCACTGACAAAAGCCAATAGCCAATTGGCACCAGCTAATTATCCAAATTTGCCTTTGATGATTAGAATTGGTTATGAACATCTGGAGATACCGTTGTGTACATTGAGCTGTGTGCCTTAATTTTCTCTGTAACTAGTTTGTCAATTGTTTAATCACGTTTTTAGGCGATTTCAATGTGCATTTTATTTTGAATGGATCTCATTTACCAAGCAGGAATGTGTGGTACTGTGCTAAACTGGTACTGATCAGACTAAGACTATTTCATTCAGTGATTATAAAAGGTAGTACATAAAGATTAGACGTGGGATACCTCAAAGCTCCAAAGCTTCAGTGAACTTTTATTCAACATGTTTGTCATATTTCTTCTTATTTCTGTGATTATGCCTTATATTATTATGTTTTTATGAAATGCTTTAAGTTTCTAACATACATTTTGTTTTTTGGAGGACTATTTTAACCCTATTTCTTTGTTTTTGTTTTTGTTTCTTTTGTTGTTATTTTTTCTGTAATGCACACTAAATTACCCTCTTGCCTTGAAGAACAATAATAACAATCATAACAAAGTTTTACAAACCACCAGACCTATTGTTAGATTTGAAACTGGTACAGTGTGCCTTGGGCTGCTCCTGGTGTGGCGAACGTCCTCTTGCTGGTAGATAAATCCTGAACCAATAAGATCATTAATTGTACTAAACTGTGCTCACCTGTACCACGCCTTAGCTGAGTATCAGTCCTTCCAATGTTTCCAAGTTGGGTCACAGAGAGCCAAGGATCTCATTGAACAGCTGCAAGGACATACATAGTTGGGAAAGCGCACTCATCAAGAAAACTCAACAAAGAAGCACAAAAATAACATCCCGTAAAATCATTACAATCTGTTCTCTGCTCCAGTTAATTTTGCTGTTATGTTAAAAAAAACCCCCAAAAAACAACATTTTCTTTACTTTTGAGATACTGCAACATTGTTCTTGTGAGCATCAAGATGCAACGCCAGAACTGGTTCATACATAATGTGAGATTGTGCTGTCGGACCACTAAATGTTATCTTTATTGTTGTCCCTCTTCCAATTTCAAGTGCTCGCATTTCTCCTTGCAGCTGCTTGTCCTCATTTATTTTTAGCTTCAAGCTCCATTTTCTATTGATTGCATCTGCTCTGTGTTTTGTGTGGAGAACTTGGAGCGTTGCCACGCTTCTTTGGCTTGTCATTGTCCTTGAGAATGCCATGACACAAGGTACACATCATATCTCAGCCTCATGCTATCAGAGTCAAGAGCTTTCACTATTCCCTTTTTTATTCAGCGTAGGAATATTTTATCACTTAATTATTAAGTAATTAAACAGATAAATTTATGTCCTAATGCATTTCTACAACAATTAACGCTTAAACGGATTCAGTAGATATTTGTGGGTCAGCCACAGATGTGGGAAGGCCAGAATAATGGAGAAAACACATTTGCACAGGATGATGACGGGATCCAGCAGTTTGTACACAGGATGTAGATATGCAAGAATAGAAACAGAATCACATTCCCTCCATATTCCCAAAGGCTTAGAGATATCTGGCCACATCAGCATCACAGATACTGAAGCAATTCCCTCCTCACTTGCCTGCGTTTTCCTTTCTGCACATTTGCTTGCTCCTGTTATCGTCCCCTTTGCACCCACACTCCCAAGGAAGGTAACAGAGTTTTAAATTGATCCCATAGAGGCTTTTCTACCTTATAGCCTCACATTTGTAAATGTGATGTAAATGTATCAGAGATTAAAGGATTTAGTACAATTTCGACCAACAATGTACATAAAATGAGCAGATGAACCATTCTCTGTCCTTCCTTGCTATAGTGTGACGACTGATGAGTTAATACATTTTGATTATTTTGCTAGGCTATCTTGCCTGCCTTTTTGTGCTTCTTTTAGAATAATATATGCATACAAATTATGATCAACATTATGAAACCGACTGGTTCTTGAATAGTCAGTGAACAATGGAGAATCTCTACACACTGTAGAAAACACTGTGCAAACTATTGCCTGTCTACATTAAATTTATGACCAGTTAATTGTTGAACACTACCAGATGCTGAGCAGCTAAAACACTAATTCTCACCTCAGTGAACGAATTTGCTCTCTATTGTGAATTAAAGTAGAAACACAACCCAGTGACACCAGGTATCATTTCCCCATCTCATCATTTCCTATTTCTACCTGTGGAGGAGAAAGTCAGATCGGTGAAACCTGAACATGTTGCTGCACAGCTTAAAATGGAGGTCATAATAAGAACAAATAAGACGCTGCTGATGTCTTCTCTGATATGGCAACCCAATGCTGTATTCAAAATACAAGAGTTTCATCACAACAGCATACATGAATTGGTCAAATAAGAAACCCCTGAATTTATTTATTTATTTATTTTTTTGCGAGCACTATTACTGTTTCTATTGCCAGCAATTTGACCTGAAACGGCCTTCAGAGTCAGACAATGATTTTTCCACTTGCTTTCACTCTCCTGTTTCTCACCCCATCTCCTGTGGCCTTTGCTCTCCAGTGTTTTTACGTAGGCTGTTTATTGACAAGGGTGTGCCCAAAAGCAAACTCATCTGCCTTTTGTTTCACTTGTTAGAATTTATGACCGACCGTCCTTCCGTCCATGCCCCTTTCCCAAACTTTCCATATTTGCGCACAAAGGAACACACTTTAAAGGCTGTATTTACCGAGCCTCATTTTTCAGAGGAAATAGTGAGGAACAAGGAGACCATTGAGCGATTTGGTGAGAGGAGGGGAAGTTGGGCAGGCCTGGCATTTGGTCCGGCATTCAACAAGGGGGCTGATTAGAGGCAGCATCAGGGCCTAAATAGAGACATGCATGGCTGAGCTCAGCAGGGGATTGTGTAATTTTAGTCTTTTTTTGTCAAACAGTAGACAATGAGATTTTTTTTTTCTTTTGGACAAGTTTACGTATTTGATGTTAACATTTATAGCTGTAACAGTTGAGGCATTGCACCCTTTTCCTTTCCAGTAAACATTTTTAAGGGGTGCTCAGGAAATACACTGAAACTGATTAAAATAATACGTTGGATCTATGCTGCCACAATTTTTGAGTTTTCCACAACAAACACTGTGCTGCTGTAAATGAAATGTTAATGTAGGCAGGTTGTGTATTTTGGGATGATTTTGGACATTTAATCCAAATGTCACAAATGCCACAAAGATATAATTGAATTATTATATCTTTTGTGTCCCTTTAGGTCTTTTGTGCCATTGAGTCCAGTTTAAAGTTCTTTTTTTTTTATGTATCTCCGTTGTCTTTTCAGTTTGATTCCAATATACTGCATTCATTTGTTTGCACTTTTAGTTTCATTCATCCCTCTGCCTTGTGATTGCTGCGATCTTGGAAGTGACCCCAAAAGCAAAATGCTAAATAGATGGTTCATAGGTTTCATTAAGAATTTCTGTGCTTGAATTAATAATGTTCTACACGTTTTGACTTTTTTCTATATTCGCCTTCCCATTTTTGCTGTCTGCTCTCTGCTGCTATTTACTGTAATTATTACTGATTCTGCTCTACTACTGTTTTTACAACACCTTTATTTTCTGCCTGCTGTCCTTGTTACACCCTGTGCTGAGAGTGGAAATACATTAGTAAAAATATGGATTGTGGCACAGTAGGGCTAAATAGGTCATTGCATTCAGTGTATCTGCCTGTTATATAACGTTTAAGTAGAGTTTGACAATGGCCACTCAGACCTGACCATGATATGACCGTTCTGCTGTCACAATGACCCGGGTTTTCATTAAAACACACACACACACACACACACGCATACACACACAAAAAAATAAAATCAAAAGGAAGGAAGTAAACAAACCAACATTACAACTGTGACAAATACAAATGACAACATTTGTCAGCATTTCTAAAATTGTTATTTTTTAGCTGTTATTTTTTAGTTTGATTTTCGATCCAAACTGACTGGGACATTCAAAAGAGCACAACCAGGAAACAGTTGCAGGACATATTAGTTCTCTCATGGATCTTGTGCAAGGATTTGGAGCACAGAGAGTGTTTTCTCTGGTTGCATTATCTAAAAATAAACTTGCACCCTTGCATAATAACTGAGCCAGTGTGAGAGCAAAAGTTGATTGCCAGCAGGTCCTGATCAGCGTCAGCCTCTAAGGAACACGATGTTCACTAGCAGCTTCACAGACATGACTGACCAGCATTTATGGAATATTTGGAGGACAATTACAGTGTTCTAACCTAGTGAAGTTAGTTTATTAATATACTGCCACTTCACAACAAATGCTACCTTAATCAACTATGAAAAACAAACAAATTTGATGCAAAGTTGATACAGTTGATACAATAAATTAAATTAAAATCATAAAGAGATATACAAAGTTTGTTACATGCAATCTGATTTGATCCTAGTTATAAAACCATGTTGTCAAGTTCAGCTCATTATTATGTCTCTAGGAAGCTGCAATGTTTCCACTGAACATATGGCATTAGTTGATATTCAACATCATTATGGAGTCATTTACCTTTGCAGCAATCCCTCATACTGAGCATTCATGTGGTTATAGGGGAAATGAAACACTCCCTTTTCAGAGAAATAATCTCCATCAGAAACTGTCTGATTGTGAGTTGCCATCTACCGGGAGTTCAAGACACAGAAAACTCACAGAAGTACTTGCTCAGGAATACCTTCTGTCAAATCAAAAGTAAAGACTTCATGGTAGCCATAGTTAGTTTATCCAGGCATGAAACAAAGGTAACAAACCAAGCCACCAGGCAACAAATAAATAAATTCATCTGCATTTGATTTGAAGCACTTGTGTCTACACGTTTCCTCCCCTTCATCTCTAAAATTGCCTTCGTGCAGTGTTCCCTGCCATTGAATCCCTCATCAATCACTGTTCCTGATCCATCTCATCCATCTCACAGCCCAGGGTCCCCTACCTCATTCTGTGCTCATAAATCAGCAGGCGGATGCATTCTAAACAGCATCTGTCTTTTTGTTTTTGTCCTCCGGCCTTTGCTAATCAGCTGTCATGTTTGTTGCGTGAATCTTCACCATGAAACCCTCAGCATGCACAGCACTGACCGCCTGTATGCAGAAGCTGTGTGCGCACAATGTGAGGAAAGCAAAAGAACATTGTTTTCCACGTTTTATCTCTCGGGGAAGCTGCCTGGTGGATAGTTTTCTGTCAGGCTCACATGACGTCGACGGCATGTGTGCAGGAGCACATATCAGAGCAGGAGACATATGGAGCGGCACTCTCACTCTGAGGAGATTTAAGGGATCAAGACTAAGGACGAAAGCAAAGAGGGAGGTGGAGGGACCGTGAGAATGGTTACTGTGGTAACCGTGACATCACCGGAAGATTGTGCAATGGGAGTTTTGTTTGAGGTGAAGGCAAACAAGGGTCTTAAGGTAACACAAGGAGTCACGTAACGAACTTATACAGACAGAACTGAACTCTCAGCTTTTGGAAAAAAGAAAAAAAGACAGGAAAACTGATATTTGTTCTTAAGTTGTTTTCTCTCTCTCTCTTTGTTGATTCTGTCTTGCTGTGCATCCCTCTGTTGTGGGTGGCTGCTGTAACAGCTCTTAGTTACGTTAACATGCTAACACACTGTGGTCCTGTGGAGGGGAATAGTAGGATCCAGATTGCTTAGTAATTTTGCATTTTGTTATTATTTTCAGGCATAATAACAAAGGAAATGGGATATTGCAGAGAACAATGTCACCATTGATGCATTTGTAAGACAAAGTGTTCCAAAAAGCATTTAGATTCCTCTACAAGGGACAATGATAAATAATAATGATGATAAATAATGGAATAAGTACAACATTATTATGTGACAACTAGCCTGTGCAGTTCAATAACAAACAATTTCACTAGGGGCAAAAAAACAAAAAAATGCATAAATCTGTTTACAGAAGAGTGCATGTCTATAAACTAACATGTGGCTTAACCATTATTTGATGTAATTTTGTGAACATACAAAAGTTCACAATATCTATATCTATTAAATTGTAAAGGATCTGTCTCGTTCACAGCTCATTTCTGGTGATTCAAGCGATTCCCTGTCAGATTTATCTGACAGACCGATTCAAAACTTAAATTTTCTTCTGATGAAGAGTCTGTTGAACTTTTGTTGGTCATAATCCATTCTTGGATTTAAGAAACATTCAAAATATAAGCCGATTATACAATAATACATATGCGTCTTTCCCCCTGTGTGATACAGATCATTTCAATTCAACTTTTTGCTGCCTTTCTGGAAACCATGGCTGTACCACTGTGTATGAGCTGCATCAGAATTGACATCGCACTTCTTCTATGTTATCGGCTTTTGTGCAAAATATGACACAGAGGTTTATTTGTATTTGCATTTTCTGTCTAAGGAGCCTCCTACCAGCTCAAGATATGCCATTTCAGGAAGAAATAAACAGCAACCATATGTTAAACTGTTTTGCTGCAGCAGCAGCGGCATCTAATTTGACCCCCCTTGCATTGCTCGGAGGCCAAGACCTCAGTCACATGTTCAAAGAGTGTTCCTGGTTTTCTCTCACTGAGGTAAACAGCTGTCCAAAGACATCATCTCTGGGACCACAGTCACAAACAAGATACATGTAAGCTTTTTTTTTTTAAAGTGTGTGCAGTAACATATGTGCATGTTACGTTAAAGGTCGCGACAGGTGACACAACACCGATGTTTCATGTTGGCCCCCTATGGTGGGAGTCTTATACCAAAGACATGTTTCTTTTGCCAAAGGTCAAACTGGAAAAAGTCAAACTTAACTTCTGTTGACTGAGGCAGTTTGAGAGAGCAGCAGCTGGTTGGTTCCCTAAAGCAGCGTCTTCTGCAAGATTTTAGAGTTTGCAATGCAGTGTTGAAATTTTATATGCCAGTTTGGCAATTTCTTATCAAGTACATGGAATCAATAGAAAATAAAAACGGGGTTGTTCCACTAGAATTTGAGTTATGAAGCACATAATTGTATTTCTAAAATTAAAGATGCCATGATCAAGAATTTACTAGTGTTTGATGCCTGTCTGATCATTTATTATATTTACCTCAATGTATATGATGTCTTGAATCAGGTCATCTGCAAGTCATTTAGCACCACGTTCTCCATGAACATGCTGTGCGCGATCGGACCATCGTCTGGGAACGCCCAGGCGGTGGTCTGGCCCAGTAATGGAAGGCTCACCTCGCTGACCAGAGTCGGGTATCGGAGACCAAACGAAGCAATGCGGCGCTACGGTATCATTACTTCTAGGTGGGATTCTGACTTAGAGCCTTTCAGTCATAATCCCACAGATGGTAGCTTCGCCCCATTGGCTCCTCAGCCAAGCACATACACCAAATGTCTGAACCTGCGGTTCCTCTCGTACTTGAGCAGGATTACTATTGCAACAACACATTATCAGTAGGATAAAACTGACCTATCTCACGATGGTTTTGAGCCGGAAAAGGGTAGAGTGCCTTCTTCAGCTAGGGGTGGGTGTTCTGCCCCAAGTGGAAGAGTTTAAATATCTTGGGATCTTGTTCACAAATGAGGGAAGAAGGTTTCTCAGTCTTTTAACCAATGCCCAATCAAGAGTCTTGACATGTTCAGGACTCAAACGACTAATATTGCATTCCTTGTGTTTAACCCACACCTAAAAAGGCAATATCAGAAGAATCTTAGCCAGACAAAGGAGAAAAGGAACTGGACTCAGTGATAGAAAAAAAAAAAAATCCTCTTTTCTGATTATGGTAAATTTTGCATTTCATTTGGAAATTAGGGTCCCAGAGTCTAAACACAGATTGAACCGGAGGAACAGACTGCTTAGAGTGACGTCTTTACAGTTCGTGATGATGTGGGAATCACATTCTGCGCTCGGTTTGGTCTGCTGTGTTATAACAGGTCCAAAGTTCCCACTTGGAAATTTTAGAGCACTTTATGCTTTCCTCATCTGCTTACAATGCCAAAAGCAGCGGTACCTGATCTGATCCGTTGTTTTCTCTGTGATGTTCTGGGCTATAGAGACTGAGCTCTCGGGTCTGGTTGGGGATGCCGCTCCCTTGTCTTACCTAGAGCTGTCTGACTGAGCGGGACGGCCCTTCTTATGCTGGTCCTTCTGCGTTCCAGATGCTGTGTACAGCTCATGCTTGCCTAGCAGATTGGGGGTTCTCTTCAGAGACAGGGATTCCTTCTCCTCCGTGTTAGATTCGTCTGGCTACTGGGGTGTCAGGGTTCTGGGGGGACATGGTGATGTGCTCGGGAAGGGGTTAATTGCCCGTGTGCTTGTGACGTGGTGCTCTTGTTCTTCACTGCTGACTTGCCTCCGTGTCGGCCACATGGCCACTCTAAGGGGTTGCCTAATATTGTCTGCAGAGTAAACCTTGATTTAATAAAGCCAGTGGTGTTGGGATAACATCTCTAGATATTGCTTTCATAGAGCAAAGTTTTCCTAACATATGTAGGCAACAAGCATTTTATATTACACCTGAAATGTCATTAAAAGACATATGGAGAAAAAAATAGGACAATTGCATTTTAGAGCACCTCATTTAGCTTTAACCTAAGAGGTTTGTTGCAATATTTTCGAAGCCATACATCAAGCAATGACAATTTCTAAAACACATGCAATTTTCTATCCATATGCCCTCATGCAAAGCACCCACATATGACCAGTCACAAGAGGACTGCACCCATGATCGGGTTCATTTTCCTGCATCCTGATTTGCATTCTTTGCTCATCAGTTTGCCATTTGATATTCGTTCACCTCCATGACTGAACCGGGCAAAAGCTAAATAAAGGAAAGGTTAATGTTCTGTAATCATTTTAAATATGCATCAATCACTCCTCAACACTTTCTCTGCTCTCACAGGCAGGTTTAACCACTAGCTGAATCAGACATGGCTATCAAATTCAAACAAAACATTCATGTTCAGATGTGGGCCAAGTATATGTGACTCTCTCTTGGGTTTCATAAAGAGTCATTCCTTGCAAACATGTCGATCATATAAAAATCTCTCTGAATACCTCAGAAAAAGGAGATAGTTGTACTTACTTTCATGGTGAACAGAAAAAAGTGCATCCACATATGGAACATTAAACAAAAAAATTTAATTTAACTATAGCATATAATGGAAAATATGGCAACACACGTTAATTTGGCTTAATGCAATTTTGTCCGACATGTAAACAAACACAAATTACATTAACGTGAACTTACAAACCCAATGGCAAGCAGTTTTGCCTCAGGTGATTGTTTGATCTGAGATTATGTGAGAAAGGACCATGTGTCCGTATGAACACAGGCTATCAGCAGGATTATACTTGTTCCATTTTGATATCTGTCCCTTCAAACCCCTCTGTGGATTAGATCTCTTCATTCTACATGAAAAGATTTTGTCTCCTTTGTGATTTTCCTCACAAAGAAAACAAAAGCTGAAAGTCGTAGTCTATGCATCCTTTTTTATTTTTTATTTTTTTTAATCCACATTATCAAAGATTACTTTTGAATAATACCTAACCAGAGGCAAGATTTTGCAAGCCTCGGACAGAAAATTAGCAACTGCTTGAAGTCATTTTTGACCAAGCAGAGAGAAAATGGGAGCAGATAGGCTGTTACTGGAGGTGAACAACAAAGCATTTGAAGCAACAGATGCAGAAGGATCATACAGTTATTAAAAGGGGAAAAAAATGCTTAATCATATAAACCTTCAAATTTACATGGGTAGCTTTTAACAGCAAAAGAACTTATTGTACACCTTCATGGAAATGGGTTGTTTATTAGATTTAAACTACATAAATTATCTCATTTGACAAAAGCAAAAAGATCCAGTAACATGTGTGTTGATGTAGAATAGTAAAAGATTTTGCTTGCCATTACATCAAAGTAACTGGTTGGCTGGTAAATATTGTTTAGTGCTTAGTTTGGAGTCTTGTTGACACCAGGATGCCACTTTTTGTTTTACCTCTCCATCATCCTCCATACAGCAGTTGCTGGCAGGATAAACTTGGTTCTTGGTCCAGCCTTGTTTGTCACAGCTCCAGCTAACTGAAGCTTGATAATTGTTGCTCTAGTTGAAGATATGAGCTAATTTAGGTAAGTGGCAGCTTGCTGAGTTATGGGATGTTCTCTTACCTGTCCTATTTTGAAGGGAGGCTAAAACAAATTGCAACATTGCTACCTTATATTTACACTCTTTGGAAACAAAAAAGTCACAGATTACCAAATGGACTTTTTAGAAACTCTAAATGAGCTGAAAAAATGTTAATTAAAAGTTTGAAACGTGCTTTGGTTACAATTGTTATAGGATTTGTTGGGGATGCTAATGAGCATTGCAACAGTGATATTCCTAAAAAGAATTATTTCTTACCATTTGACCCACTAAATAAATGTTTTCAAATTATAGATTGTATTTTTCTTTAAAAAATGTGTGTGATTAATTTAACTTAAAATATTTGCTTATTTTAATAATAAAAATATTAATAAATCAATAATTGTGAACGATGGTGAAGATTGGTGAACTATGAGCATCAGATGACCTCACATGTCAGATTCTAATCTGCTTCCTCATGGATGATCTGTTTTAATAAGTGGAGGTATTTGTATAAAACAACCTATAAAAATGAATTAGCTTTCTTTGACATGCTGCATGGTAACATGTTAAATATTCTCACAGAGAAGCTGGATATTTTCAGGATAATTTGGTTGGTTTATGGGCCCGTCATAGTCGAATCTCATTTAAATGTGAGATTGAGATTTCCACCGGTGCATGGCCACTTTATCCACATCAATTTCAACATACACACTGAATAAATTCACACACATACACACACACACTGTGGAGATGGGTGTAATTATGTATTCAGTGGATGTAAGCCAGAGCCTGCTGAGAGATGTATAAATCAGTGTGTATCTTTGCATGGGGAACTGAGTACACAGTTTCAAGTAAGTACTTTTCCATAACCATGAACACAGAGGAGCCTCTCTCTGTCTCTCTCCCTTTGTTCAACACAACAGTGGGATTATTTCAATCCTCCTCTTTTTTTTTTGTGCATCCTCATTCTCCGTTGTCCGGCTTTATCCCTCCTCTCATACATCAGGCTCACGTCACAGCAGACAAGCCCCTGCTGTTTACTTCTAATTTCTCTCTGTGGATCCTAATTAGTCCCTGTACCTTCGTGGCTCAGTCCTAATCAGATCTATGACAAGTGCATCAGACTTCTCGGTCAACCCCAAAAAAAGACTCTTTATCTGGAGGCGGTTTAAATTTTGATGATTTGGCTTATTTTAAAATGTAACAGGTTTTGCTCTCCAGCATTGCACATCAATTTTTTATCATCTTATTGATGTTCTCCTATCCTTCCTCTACGTCTATGGCCTTGTCCTTCATTTCTTTTCCCTCTCACTGTGCATGTCCCTGTGCCCCAAGGATATAGCTGCTTTCTCATCCTCCATATCCTCACAGTTCACAGTTAGCCCTTTATGCTTCCATGTGTCCCTGTTTCCTTTTTCCTTTATGCACTTTTTTCCACTTCAAAACTTGTTTTCCTAACACCCCAGTAGGCACTAAAATGTGTCTTGAGTACTCCAATTGCAAGCAAACAGCTCTGAACGTCGGTGTGAAAGTGCTCACTTTGATGCACAAGCAACAAATTCCTCAAGCAGCCTTTAGAGGTGGCCAGGGACTACCAGGGGCCACAGAAGGACTGTTACACCCATCTAAGGAAGGACTCAAAAAGTAGCCTCTTTTACAAAAAGGTTTTGCCATGAACATGCGATGATGTGCTCCTCTGCGAGTTGCCCCTCGCTGTTCATAAATAATAAATCACAAATCTCGATGACGCTGTCCTGCACACTAAACACGATCGCTGGTTTTAAGATGTTTAAAAAAATATTCATACCATTACTCTGCTCCTTTTGATGAAATATAATAAAAAGTATATGAGTGTATGTAGTTTGTATTGCTGCTTGAAGCATTGAATAATGTAACAAGGTCCTACTGACACCAGTTTGGGAGCCAGGTCACCCTCCACATTTTCACCACTGAATTTGGTGAATTCTAGACTATCTTCTGAAGCCTTAAAGTTTCACTGTTGGATTTGGAGGCCTTCGGGTCATTCTGTGAGGTTTTTGTTTGCTCTGGCGATATATAAGTCACCTTTGTTACATCTTCGAAACTTGCAAAGACAAGTCCCTCTCTGAGCCTTGGCCATTTATGGATAACAAATTCTGCTTTTAAAACAGGGACGATTATGGTTGTCAAGACATACAAGGGTTTTCAACTTTTCGACTTCATACCTGCTAAAATTTTCCATTACTATGGTTTAATGTGGGCTATTTGAACCATAGAGTAAGGCAGCCAGGTCCCACCTTCATCTGATGCTTTGAAATACATGTCAGTAAGCCTGTGGAAAATAATTAAACGTTCTGCTCATTCTCAGGAAAGACAAAATTGATCAAATATTGCTGGTCATGAAAACTACAGACTCTGCCTTCAGGAGCAGAACAGTAAAAATGGACTAAGAACTTGAAAACTACTGCTACATTTACCAGACCATCACTCCTTTGAGCATCCTCTGCTGACCAGATGCTACGGGGTGAGTTTGTTTAATTGAGTGTATTAGGGACATTTTTCTTCCGTCTGTAATACGGTACCAATATGTGTCACCATAACGCATCTCACACTGAAATGCATCCACTGCTGTAAAAGACTAGTGTATAAGATATATCAAACCCCTTGGTGGATCTTTCCTTCTATGTCAGACTGTGAACTGCCTAAGAGCAAGTGTGTATATATTTAAAAAAAGGAACCTGTATTTAGAACTCATAAACTATTGGCGAGATAAAGAAGTGTAGTTCAAAGAAAAGCACATCAAGGTAATTAGCATAGCGTCAGGCTCTAACTCAGACAAAGTGATGTGTCTGGTCACATCCCCACAACCTTTCTCTTATCTTGCTACCTTATATTTCGCTCTATCCTCTAACCTGCCACACATACACAGACAGTTTCTGTGTATGTGTGCCAGCACAAACATACACAGTCTTCCTTTCCTCTCTCTCTCTCTCTCTATTTGTGAATTTTAACCCATGTGGTCACAGTATATGAAACTATAACTTAGACAGGAATCAGGTTAAAGTCACTTCATTAGAATTAACTAAGACAAGTTGGAGTAATATTCTGTGCAATAGCGTCAAAGCGTCTGCTCATTGTCTTTACTCCAAGGTCAGGATAACACCAACAGAAAATGGTGGGAAAGAATGCAAAATGCAACTGTAGAATACCTAAAATGAGGCTGTATTTCCAATGAAGACATTATACCCATAATAAAAGGTGAGCATCAGAAATTCAGCTTTTAATAAATAAAGACAGACATGTGCCACAGAAGACAAAAAAGCTTTTTCATTCATCTATAAATTTGCAAAGCCCGTCAAATATAATGAAAACACATATCTTGAAACAGGCTTCCTTTGTTTCATGTTTCACAAGCAGACGATAGAATAAAAATGAGCTGCTCTTCATACTGTATGCATAAGATGGTCATATTGAGATGCTTGAATGTCTTTGTGTGTTGCTTTTCTCTCTGTCTGCAGATGGCAAATAGATCTATTGATGTTGCACCAGCAGACTGTGATGGGATGAATTATGTAACAGCCTCGATGGGTTGTGAAGGCGACTGTGCAGGGAAGAAAAAGTATTTACGCTGCTGCCGTGACAACTGATAATATAACCTCTGTATTTACATATGCTGAGCCCTGTAAATCCTCCATGTGCATGCATGGTGTGTGACTTGCAGCAGATCATTGATGCCTGATGTTTAATAGGACGTAGCAGCTGCTCAAAAGCTTAACAAAAAATAAAAAAAATAAACAATAACATCCTAACAATACTTTCCACACCCATTAGTTAAATATGTGTAAATCAGAGTCTTCTGATGAAGAAACAGGCTGTTGAAACATCAGTCTTAATGACATCTGTAGAATAAATCTGAAAAAAATGTTAGAAAAGGTTCTAGCCTTTTCTGCCATTTCAAAGATGAGAGATCGTACATGTTTATGGGTTGTTAGCCAGGAAAGAACCCTTACTACCATTACAAATGTTAAAATTAACTTTGCAACACTCAGGGATTTGAACTGGAGATTTGCATTGTGGTTAATGCTAAGACGGTCCCAAGACTGAGGATTTCAGCAGCAAACACTCCTGCTTTGTACGGCATTCATCAAAGAATGAATATGAATGGAAGAAGGATTTTCCTAAAATCCTCTGTTCGAGATTTTATGATTACAATGTAGTAATTCATTTTAAAGGGGGAGAATGATGTGTTTTCCAGGCACAGCGTGCCATTTTACACCTCAATAAAGTAACTTTGTTACCTTCAGTTCTGAAGACCCTCTGAAACACTTAAAAAGGAAATGTGACTTTGAATCATTGCTGTGCCTGACGCCTTGAAATTGGCCTTTGTCTCTTTAAAAACCTCCTACCCTTTCCTGATACTCTTCTGTCAGGATGTCATCACCGCAATGCCTTTTCAAGTCATCAGTAGATGCTGTTTTTAGCAGGGCTGTACTTTGTTGTGCAGAGGATTAGTATGTTACAATATCATATTTGGAGAACAAGCTGAAAATCAGCATGATAAGCTCAGCAGACGCAGACTTCTACCAGGTTTTTGCTAATTTTTGTTGCCGCTATTCTGGTGGAGGAGCTAGTAACGCATCTCTACAAACTATTAACACAGCTACTTATGAAAGCTTTCATACATTCATAAGTATGAAACAACTAATGTAAGAACTGTGAATTTAGAAAGACATGTCTTACTTTGTATGTTCAGTCTGAGTCCTAGCAGACATGATTGGATCTTCTCCTAGTCAAGCTTAAGAGGGGATTTACCTACTAAGGTTTACACTAAGTGACACTAACCGACTCAAAAAATTCAGCCTCTTTCAAACTGGATTGTTTTGCAATTTTTCTGCCCGTATTTGTCTCTTTCCGCCATGTCGGCACGATATTTGAAAGGCCACACTGATGCAGCCTTCTGCCACTTTTGTTTGGTCGGTGTGCAGCAAAGGTGAGCCACGCCAACATAATGAATGGGAATGGCATTGTGGAGCAGTCTCTGTGTGAAAAGAGCTTGTGTTGCTGTGCATGTGGAATTGTCTAACTGCACTTTACCAGATTTCTCTTTTGGTTAATGTTTATTTCACTACCCTGACAATAATTCTTTTTATTCAGTCAGTTTGCCTCTAGCTTAGTTCTACGAAAATTATAAAACATCTTCTCTTGTTCTTTTATTTCTTTAACTATTGGACTCAAGTTAGATCTTTAATTTACTTTATGCACTGGTGCACGAGGAAAATAAAAACCCTTAAAATCCCAATCTTAGACTCAGTTTTCCCCCACCGACTCCCTCTCTGTGTCTCTCCGTCTCGCCCACCACCCGATTTGCTCTTCAAAGGGGAAGCAAAACGTCTGCCTATTACAAGGAGCCTAGGGCCCTCTGCAGAGTTGTGTTAAGTAATAACAAGCAGTGACGTCAAAGGTTTTCCATCCGAGCTGGAAAGAGGGAGGGCAATGAGACTGAAAAAAAAAAAAACAGAAAGGGAGGAGGTGAAGCAGACATGGAAGAGATGCAGCTTGTGAGAAATCTTTAGTTTTTTTTGTGTTGATTTGTGGGTTTTTTGTACACATGTAACACACATAAACATAAATAATGAATAATAACTTGTTCACTTGGATTAAAAAGATGTTTGAGTTCATATGTACTGTCACCGCATGTGTTTTTTTATCTGAAGAACTTATTGTTCTCATTCTGAACGAGTAATATAATGCTCCCACATCTAGTTGCATTTATATCACGATACTGCAGTAAATATAATAGCATCTGCTTATCATTTGCTGACAAAAAGAGATCAAGTTCAATATGTGGATCTAGGTTAAGATCTTGTACTAAGTGCCTCTTGTGCAACAATGTTTGTTTAAAGATGACCTTCATTTAACAGAGACATGGTGAGGAAATATTTGGGTATTATTCCTTTATGAAAGAGCTTGATTAGGATCTATTTCTGTGGGTTACTTAACCAGCCACACATTTATTAAATACATCAGCTTATTTCAGCTAAGGATTGCTTTCACAGTGCATTGCGTAAAAATGGGCACCACATAAATCTTTTCAAATTTTGTCACGTCATAACTACAAAGCTCATTGGATTTCTTTGGGACTTCGTGTGATGGACCAAGACAAAGTTAAACATGACTGTGAAAAGGAAGGACAAATGTTTTTCAATTCTTGTGAACAACTATTTTCAATTCTCGCCATAGATTCCCAGCTGAATTTCAGTCTGAACTTTGAATGGGCCTTTCACACACAAACATACTTCAATCTGAACCACTGCACTGAAGCTATGGCTGTATGTTTAGGGTAATTGTCATGTTGGAGGGTGAACCCATGGAGATATCCGGATCCATGACTGAACCGAGTCCAGTGTCATCCATTTTTTCCATCAATGCCAAACTCCAGTCAGTATCCCTCTTCCTGCTGATGAATAGGGTCAGGATCCTGCTACCATAAGTGATGGAGTGTGTTCAGAATGGTGTGCAGTGGTGGTTTCCCACAATACACAGTGTTTTGCATGTTGGTCAAAGAGTTACATTTTGGTCTCTCTGATCAGAGCACTTACATCCCTTTTGCCATGTTCCCTGATTGCCAATGGCAAACAGCAAAAGGCTTTAAGACTTCATTTAAGCAATAGCTTTTCTCTTGTCAATCTTCTATTAAGGCCAGACTAATAGTTGTCCTGTTATTACATTTTCCAGCCTGAGTTGCACACCTCTGAAACTTCAGTAGACAGGGTACAGGTACAATACGGCTGTCTTAGCCTCATGACTTCACTGTGTCAGATTGAGACTGTTTGTTGTCCCTTATGAACACCATACATAATAGACACATGATGTGTTTTCTACTTAAAGAGCTCCTGCTTTTCAATGTAAAAATCTCCATGCACAGAAGGCCTTTATACTATTGACTCTAAATAACAACCGACTTAGATTTCACAGAAAATGCTGCAACAAAACAACCCAATAGGCTTTGCAGAACTGTATTAAAACAAAGTTGCTTTTTGCATTTGAGTCATTCCTCCACTGTGATGTATATACTGCATTGTAAATCTGAATACAGAGGGCACTGTTCAATTTTCTCCCCTCATTTCTATCTAGAGTTCCCATCTATGCTCTGTGTTTGAGTCTGCTGGGAGCTTTCCATAGGGAGCCTATTTGGGTGCATTTACATTTGTGTGCTCACAACAAAGCACATGACTCTTTGGCAAACTTAAGTGCTCAAAGAATGTCTGAAAGTCCACTCTGCCTGTACAAACCAGCTTCTGTTTTCAATATAATCACAGCTGTTGTGTAAGCAAAACTTAGGCAAGCAATAGTTTTAGAGAAAATAGGTTATTAAAGGGAGACTTCTGAATTTTTGAAGTGAGATTCTATAAAAGTGTTGCAAGCAGTTAATATGCATGTGCAGACTATAATTCTCTTGGCATCTTCATGCAAAATAAATCAATATAAGTTGGTCCCAGATGTTGAAGACCAAGACCAAAGTGTTCTTCTACCATCTTAAATCAATTCCTGTCCTAAAAAATGTAAACTAATGCTATTTTAAGAACCTTTAAATGCCACATCACATTTGGACCATTATTCACATAAAAACTATATTCATGTACAATGGGAAGTGGAGGTATGAGGTTGTGTGCCACCAATGAGTATTAATTGAGAATGTAACCTGCTAATCATATCCAGTCAGATTAACCATCAAAAAGAAATGTAAAGTGTAATTAAAAGCAGAAATACTATATTTAAGTGAATAATATTCACGTTTATCTTTTAGACTGGCTTAGTTTACTAGCCCTGTTGCCTAGCAGCAAGGAGATCCTGGGTTTAAATCCAGCGCTCGAGTGTCTCTGCATGGAGTTTGAATGTTATTCCTGTCCAATGGTCAGATCATAAATGTTCACAACTTTTCAGTAGAACATCATTCTGTCCTAAATGAAGAAAGAAGCTAGTCTGACAAGACAAAGCCAGTATTCTTCCTTTAATCTTAGTGTACTGCTATCTTACAACAAGTAATATCTGAAAAACACCAGACCTGTTTATACAAACAACACTTAGTGAACCTTTAAGCCATTCTTATGTTTACATTTCAACATTATGTACAAAGAACCATATTATAATTTACACAGGTAATACAGGTTGTTGGCCGTGTACCACAAATGTTCTCACCCCTGTGTGAGTGAAGCAGAGAATAGAAGATAAAGTGTCTCTGGTTTGAATAACTGTTGCATATAAAAGTAACGTAGTGAAAAAATAACATTTTACAGCTTTAAGAAATTGCTATTATGGATTACACTGCTTCACTTTTGTATCCTGGTCTTTTATGTTCCGGTCTTAGTACTTCTTTCGCACCAGAATATCATCATCAAACTACCTTCATTTTCCATCTTGATGCAAAGATGACAACTATTTCAGTGTTCATTAAAGAGCATTTGTGTAAACTGCAATGAAATTTTTAAAACTGGGGATGTTTTATAGTAGATGTCCAGTTTGCTTTCAGGCTCTCATGAACTTGTTATTGCTCTTCTGAGACTAACTAACATAGATTTAAACCAAATGAAATCACTATAAGAGTTATCTAAAGAATAAGCCAACCATAAACCGAACCGAAAATAAACTATACCTTTAAATATGACTTTCCTCCATTGGTCACTGTAATTTTGTATTCTGCAAAACATATCTTTATTGTTTGGTCTGTCTTCACTCCTGTAACTATAATTGAAGTCATCACTGCACCTGCCAGCCTCTCAGTCGGTTCATTTGTCATTAAAAAACACCTATTGCTCTTTAAAAAACTGGGCAACAGGCTGCAGTTCAGCGGAGCGATGACGTGCGCAGCCTACATCAGCACCTTGGATACGGGCACACCATTCACTGTGGGGCTCCTGCCCCGTTTTGGACCAATCAGCGCTTGTGTTTTCAAGCTTGTACTCAGCACCACCCACACTGCTGTATTGTTCCGCTGTAGGGAATCTCCTCTCAGGCAACGCACGTATCCCGTATCTATTATAGCTCCTGCTGTTCGTCAAGGCAAGTTGCAGCAATGTAGTATGTAGAAAATAGATTTTGAAGAGGTGAGTTTTGCTATCAGAAGCAAACAAATGACTTATTGTAAGATTTGGGTGTATGAACTGAACGGATATTGGAAGCATACTCTCACTAATAAATCTAATGAAGGATAGACCAGCCCATATGTTCCTAGAAACAATGCATCTGTATTTGTTTTACTAAATGTATTTCTTTCAAACACTAACAGGATGTTATATTAAACAGCACTCTTTCTCTCTTAACATAAATTACTTTTGCCTTTTGCTGTCAGCACAGTCCTAGGTTATCTCTGACGCAAACCCTCATCACAGGCGTTCCTCCCATTTCTCAGAATCATATGCCTCAAACTGACAACACCTTTCAGCCAATGAGAGCACGATCTCGTCAACGCTCGCGGGGCGGGACTTGTCTGTACGACCAATCATCTCCTTGTATATTGTTTTGACCTCTGAAACCGCATCACCGCCTTGTCTCGTGTCCGCGGCGGAGGAAGTCTATAAATACAAGAAACGCAAAGACAGAAGGGGACGAAGTTGCGAAACTCCCGAGTAGGAGGGAGCTACTCTGCAAAGCCTGCTGAAAAAAGAAAGGAGTTAAAAAAAGCAAAATAACCTTAAAAACTGAAACCTTAAACGTCAATTCTCCAAAAAAAAAAAAATCACCACGTACTGGAATACTTTTTTGTAATGCTAATATATTCTATGTGAAGAAAGTATTTATACTTTTGTTTTCTATTTGCACTAACCAACGGTACTTCAGAACTACTGAGCATTTTTATATTTTACAAAAACGTAAGTATTTTTTTTTTTTTACATATGTTCATGTAATTGTATAGGTTTCTATTTTTGCATGTATTATAGACCTGTTCATACTTTGTAAGCTGACAGTCGGTCGACGAATTTATTGGGAGGGGTGAGATAAAAATGTTCAGAATGCCTTATTTTATCTCAGTGAAATAAATGCCAGTATATCCATGCAAATATTGGACGTTATACGCGCCTCGCTTTGCAGTTGTTACTCGATTATTTTGTGATATTTTTGTGAATAGCTGTAACTTCATAACACTGAATATTATCTAATAAGACGTATTAATTAGACGAGTATAATCCGATTATTTGTTTGAGTGTAAATTTGTTTCTCACAAGAGGTACGAGAGAATGAATTTTTAAGTATTTGATCATTCTCAACAAGTTCTCGCCTCTTGCACGTCACAGTGCAAGGCGATTATTTTAACACCCCCGTGTCTCACTGAATATTTAGCAAATAGTCGTTTAATCTGCAAAGGATTTCCTCTTCTCTGAAAAAATTGCCAAACATGGGTGTAAACGCGGTTTTGTTAAGTCCTTATTTCGACACATTTTATCAGTGGGACTAATCGGACAGAAACAAACGCCGTGACAGGGTCATTTAAGCTTTGAAATCCAATCCCCCGACCATTTCCTCACAAACTTATCCACCATTATCATTTATTGCCAGTGCATTTAATCGGTTAGGTTTGGTGTTAATTAAACGCAGAATCCCCCGCAGTTCTTTTCCTTGTCTCCTGCCTTATGGAGGCAGTCCAGTACTGTGTTATGTAAGAGGATTCCCTGTTCTAGTACAAGGTTAATATGCCCAGTGCCTACTTTTTTGACATCTCTGTGGATGTAGGTGCAGGATCCACATGAATCATACTATCCAGGCTTATTTTACAGTTGCACATTTTTTTCCGCTTTATTCGCAGGCCATTTTTGTTACATTTGTCTGAGCTTACTACAGTAATCATGGTCCAATAATTTATAATAAACCGTCCAAACCAATTAAGTTAATTTTTAACTTATTCTACCTGAATATCATTATATTTATTCATGATTCCTTTCTCTCTTTTTTTTGCCTTATAATTTTTTCAGGAAAATCGATCACACCCTGTGGAAGGACACCACTATTACAAAACCAGCACTTTTGATTTTTGCCTCCCCTACCTGGAGCACGTCTGTGTTGCCGAACACGGATAAACAAAGCCGAGCCGGTGGACGCGTTCAAGGTCACAGCCAGCTAATCTCCACGCACCTGGCACACTTCAGCAGTTCGCTATGCAGCTTGAAATCCAAGTAGCTCTCAACTTCATCATCTCGTACCTGTACAACAAGCTGCCAAGGAGACGGGTCAACATCTTTGGCGAGGAGCTGGAGCGGCAGCTGAAGCAGAAGTATGAAGGACACTGGTACCCGGACAAGCCATACAAGGGCTCAGGATTCAGATGCATCCACGTGGGCGAAAAGGTGGACCCTGTGGTCGAGAAGGCAGCGAAAGAGAGCGGGCTGGAAATCGAAGACGTCCGCAACAATCTGCCCCAGGACCTCAGTGTGTGGATTGACCCCTACGAGGTGTCCTACCAGATCGGCGAGAAGGGGCCTGTCAAGGTGTTGTACGTCGATGACAGCAATGAAAGTGTAGCTGGGAATGGAGGGGTTGACTTGGACAAGGAGATCAAAAACAGTTTCAACCCAGACGCACAGGTCTTTATGCCCATCAGCGAGCCTTTGAACGGGACCTCTCCAGGCTCCAGCTCTCCCTCTCCACCCTTTGGCCACTCGGCGGCGGTCAGTCCCACCTTCATGCCCCGGTCCACACAGCCTTTAACCTTCACAACAGCCACCTTCGCAGCTACTAAGTTCGGCTCCACTAAAATGAAGAGCAGTGGACGCAACGGCAACAACGGCAACAACGGCAGCGGTGCTGGGAACAAAGTGGCACGTACCTCTCCCACCAACTTGGGCCTGAATGTGAACAGTCTCCTGAAACAGAAAGCCATCTCCACCTCCATGCACTCACTGTATGGGCTGGGACTTGGTGTGCAGCAGCAGCAGCACCAGAAGCCCTCCGCCCTGTCTCCCAACGCCAAGGAGTTTGTGTTCCCCAGTCTGCAGGGTCAAGGCAGCCAGAGCGCTCTGTTCCCCGCAGACAGCCCGCTGCAGTACAGCAATGCCTTCGACGTGTTTGCGGCCTACGGTGGCCTTAACGACAAGTCCCTCATGGATGGCTTGAGTTTCAGCTTAGGCAACATGCAGTATTCTAACCAGCAATTCCAGCCAGTCATGGCCAACTAGTACACTTAAAGGTACTACTTAAGCTACTACTTCATATGGAAACGACCAGAGATAATGTGATGGGGAAAACAAACACAAATGCACATTTCAACAAAAAAAAAAAAAAAAAGGAAAGTTTAAACAAAAACAGAATGTTAAATATAAAAGAAAAAAAAAAAAGACTTGTAAGCTGTAAAATCCGAGTTTCAAGTCTAAGAGCATGAGCCCGAGGGTGAATTACTTTATCCCCTTGAGTTATACTTGTTTCTTTTTTGTTGTTTTTTTAATTTCTTAATGAAGCTTGTAGTACAAGTTGTCTAAGCTTGGTTACCCAAACTTTAAAATGCATTATTGTTATTTCATTTGCCAACCAAGCACAAAATATTTTTTTATGTAACTGTTTTAAGATAAACAAAAAACGAAAAAAAAAAAAACACCACCATAAGTCATGGCCTCTTTCAGTATTTAAATATAACTGGACATTGCCAGTTTTTCAAGAAATTGGCATCAATAAGTGGGAATTCCTGGTCTTTTTTCTAATTGTATAATTTAATTTAGTACAGAGTTTGTAAAATATCAGAGTATCTATTGTTTCTACAACATGGTATTGCATTTATATCTTTTTACTACTCCAGTGATCTGTGATGGCTGCAGCAACTTTATGTTTCCTTTTTTTATTGAAATTATTAAATGAATCCATCTTTAAAATAAATAAATAAATAAATAAACATTGACTATCCTGAAGATTGTGTACAGACTATTCCGTAGTGGTGGGATTTAAGAATATTTGCTTTTTTGACAAAAATATAAGAGTTGTATTTTCTGTTAAGAGTTTAAAGATTTTTGCTATATTATGGACAAAATGTAATCGTATATTAATTTTGTACCTACATTGTGCAATACTTGATAAAGCAAACGGTATAACAAAGTTTTCGGAGTCAGTGTCTTACATGTTAAGAGGGACTGATAGTTTATTAAGTTTGTATTAAAAAGCTTGAAAATAAGAAACGTGTTCACTCTGTTTGGTGTTTACAGTTGTGCAATGCGAGGCAGCTGTGAAGGGGTTTTTACAAACATGGGGGCAAAATGACTCTTTCTTGAAGGCGAATCAAGTTTCTTCTTGCCACGGCCGCTCTTTCTTAATTAAGAAAAATATGAACCACTGAAGCTCATCGTTAATTTGCTTCAGGTAATTACCCTAAAACATAAAGAATGCCGCGAAGGCAGAAATTGCGGTTTTATAATCACCAGTTTTATGGGAGCGAAATTTATGTCGCCTAACATGCACCAAAACAAATCATTTTCTGTGCCTGCAAAGCATACCCAATAAATTCCCTGCAACATATTTCACACTGGATGAAGAAGGTGTTGGCCAAGTGTTGCCCTCGGTCTAAGTGTCACGACGGGCCATCGCTTTGCTCAGCAGTTCCTGAACAATAACACAACCCTGTTAGGCTAATGGCTAACGAAAGCAGCTGAATAACTAAATCTATCCTGAGAACCTCCTGAATTTAAACATTAGCTATTGACCAACAGCAAGCTAACTAAATTATTTAAAGTCCAACTGCTTAGCTTGAATCTCACCCTCAGAAAGCCTGTTAGCTAACAGGCTGCTAAACCTTTTAGCATCTTTATAGGTATAAGATCATCTAAACTGGGAATTAAAGCAGCTTATTGTTAGTGAAAACAACAATTGACTAGATATTTTTAAAATCGCTGCTGGGCTATTATTCAGGTCAGGAACTTGGTGTCATAAAGTGTAAACAGGATAAAATATGTTAAACTTGAGCAGACCTGAATCAAGTAGTTGCTGAAAGCCAAACAAATTGGTTACATTTCACCCAGTGTCCTCTGGTGATGTGACCTGTTAATGGATAACTAGCTTTTTTCTTTTTTTTTTCTTTTTTTTTTTACTTCTTTGCCCACAGTCAAATGCATCCCACTGGGTCAAAAACAAGCAATATATTTGAACAAAGTGGGTTTTCTGAACGTTAGCAGAAACACAAAGCAGAAACTCCTTAACAACCTCGTTTAATCACTTCTGTTGCAATTATCCAACTGATTATTTAACACATCTCATGTCTGACATCTTCTGATGTCTGTTGCCTAATATTCCCTTAGATATAACTGATTGGCTTCAGAGCAAAGTCAAAGTAGAAGTGTTGCAGATAGTTGTTTAATATTCAACATAAGATTAGACTTTAAAATAAAAATAGCTGTTCCTGATGAGGACATCCTCATTTTAAAAATGTCTGTAATGTCTGTCACTACAAATAGGTTTTTGGACCGTTTAATGCTGGCACAGGCTGGCTGACATCACCCTGACCCTGCTAGGAACATCAGGGTCCCTCCAGAGCTGGCTCATCAGCACTTGTGTGTTGGCGTGTCCTCTGATACACTCAGGGCTCGATAGGCCTGTGTAAAGTTCAGCCTGTATGTGCGTTTATCTTGAGGCACTGATACAGCATTCTGGTAGGAGTGTGATTGTTTATCTTCCTTTGTGGCACACTGTCTGTACGCGTGTGCACGTAAGGGCCTGGGCGAAAGTCAGTGTATGTCGTTCTGAAATGAATCCTCCTGTGAAGTATCTCTCTTTCTTTTTGTCAACACTTTGCCGTAAAGCCGTTACTCAGGAGTGAAACTCCCAGCAGGGTGAACAAGGCCAGGAAAGCATAGTCACACATATCGACTCCCTCATTCTGCATGCTGTTAGGCTACACATGGTGTGAACTAACAGGACATGTGAGGCTGACACCAGCAAAGTCTTCTGGTCGCAATGAGAGCGAGAATGAACTAGAAACACACGAGAAGCAACTGAAGTACTTCACAATTATTTCTGGTCAATAGGAAATATCTAGTGCCTTGTGAAGATATTTAAATCTCTTTAGAGTTTATGTGATAGGCCAACAAAAAGCAAAGATTATTTGGGAGGTGTTTGAACAACAATGGATAATTTTAAAGGTATTTCATAAGTGTGATGTGTATTTATCTTTAGCCCCCTCAATTAATACTTTTCTTAAACTATCTGTCCTTAGGATCCTGCTGGAATTTTATCTGTTGTTTTTTCAACTCTGTCCAGCTTCTGTGTTTCTGTTCTCCACAGGATGATGCTGCCTCCACCGTGTTATACCCTAGGAAATGGTGTTTAAAGATACCATTTCAGCAGTGTTAATTTTTTTCGTTTGTTTTTTTTTTGGCCAAAGCTGCTCTTAAGGCTTGTGAGAATCATCAAGCTTTTTATTTTTTTCCCTTTTCTTTTAGGAATTACTGTCCTCTTTCCTATTTTACATAAGGGGCATATTTGTGACTAGTAGAAAACAGAGTGGTAATTTACCATTTTTCTTTCATTTCACTGTTATGCTCTTCTCTGTTCTTGCTTGTCAAATAAACTTCCAATTACAGCATTCTGGTAGGATTCAAGTTTGTGGTTGTAAAATGCCACATTTCAAAAACTGTGCAACAAACAGGAGGATTCAAGTACTTTTATATTGTAAATATTCTTCCATAGATAACAACTAAATCTTTATGAAATTCTTTTTTTGATAGAAAATAAATACTTTAACTTTTAAATGTGAACATTTATTGTAATTATATATGAATTTCTCAAACGTTGGACGTTTTTCATTATACTGAGCAGAGTGTCTTAATTACATATGATAATCTAATTGCTTAATTTATTTGTGCTGAATTTACATATTTTCAATTAGCTTGAAGGAAAAATGATGGCATGAAGTTAATAACATAAAAATGCAAAAATACAGTTTGAAGAATAAAATAGAGACAAAAATTTATATGAGATTGGATTTTTATGAGATGCAGGGACAGAAGAGATAAGGGATGGTGCAAGAAAAACATTGCCACTTCCCCTATCAATGCTAATTTGGTGTCAAGCTCACAGCTCAGTTCCCCATCAATCCCCACCTTTCCTGTCATAAAACACAGGTGGAGCGCCAATCTACTTGAGTCCCAGTCAGGCTGCAAGGCCTTATGGTAATAATAAAAAATAACATCGTTGAATGTTTTTTTTATTTTATTTTATTTTTGTCTTGGTCCTACTCTGAATCTATTTCTGGAAGGATCCAGTAGCTGATTAAACAATGATGGTATTGAGATTGTTTCTGAACGTTACTTCACCACATCCTGTCTTCACCCTTTCAGAGGAAAGGCTGTCTTTACCCAACACA